>NW_010415749.1:0-30691 GCF_000710305.1 Buceros rhinoceros silvestris | reverse complement strand
TCAAAATAAAGGAACAGTATTTATCCTGGTTTCAGAACTCAAAGGGAACTGGACAGGTTCATTAATTCAAAAGATTCTAGCAAAGAACTGATTATAAAATCTTTTATATACCCCAAAGAAGAAAGCTCTTCAAAGACAAAAGAACAACAACAAAACCTCCCAAAACCAAATACACAAGTTTAAAGTTATTTTTAAAAAAAAAAAAAAAGCAAAGCATATTTTTGTAGGCAGACAGCATACAGACAGGAGTGTTAAAATGACTGTTTATCTGGAACAAAATTGTCCCTACAGTGAGACAGAAGAGCCTCAAATAGCAAAATGTGCTTGCAGTGTTGTGATTGGAAATTGTAATAAAGTCTTCAGAAATAGTACTGTGACCCCTCATTGTTCAAAATTTTGCAGAGGACACCTGAGTACTATCAATTTTTTGAGGCTGTATTGACAATGTTTACAAGATTAAATTTCAAAGTAACTCTTACTCTGCTTTGCTACAGTATTTGGAACTTCTTCCTATCAAGGAAGAATTGATAAACTGTAGGCAGCCCGGAGGAAAGCTCATTAAAAAAGTTTAATACGGCAATGAAAAACCATGGAATTGTTATAAATAGGAAGCAAAAAGAAATCCTTCCATTCATTTCAGCTGGAGGGATTTCCAAGGGGATTTGCCAGCCAAAGCTGAATACTGTGCTGAGGCGGCTGAGTGATTCCCAAGTGAGTCTGGGAAGAGCAAGCTCTGATACGTCTGCAATTGTCTGCACAGATATAGCTGTAATAGAGACCTATGACATTGCTTCTAGAAAGCTCATTAGAGCAGGAACTTCTTCCTATCAAGGAAGAATTGATAAACTGTAGGCAGCCCGGAGGAAAGCTCATTAAAAAAGTTTAATACGGCAATGAAAAACCATGGAATTGTTATAAATAGGAAGCAAAAAGAAATCCTTCCATTCATTTCAGCTGGAGGGATTTCCAAGGGGATTTGCCAGCCAAAGCTGAATACTGTGCTGAGGCGGCTGAGTGATTCCCAAGTGAGTCTGGGAAGAGCAAGCTCTGATACGTCTGCAATTGTCTGCACAGATATAGCTGTAATAGAGACCTATGACATTGCTTCTAGAAAGCTCATTAGAGCATGCACAAAAGACTGTACAACTAGATTGCCTTAGTGATGTATATGGGTAACACTAGGCTAGGAAAAAATAACTGTAATTGTAATAAACCATCCCTTATAAAAGAAGGTCTGACTAAGGATGATGCTTAAATCCCTTCCTTTTTTATAATTTTGATTGGCACTATAATTCGGGGTTCTAATGAAGAGAATCCTTTCTTTTCCTGAAAACATTTTAATGGGCTGCTAAGATAATCTGGAGAGAACTACATAGACTGAACTTCATACTGAGGAGCACTGTCTCCTAATTATGTCATACTCATAAAAGCCATATTGGAAGAAAAACCTTCCCAGTGTAATTAGTGACCTAGATTTCTCCTCACCTTTCCGTCTTCACTGATTCATGTCTATTTCTGACCTTTCTTCTCTTGGCAACAATTTCTTCTTCAGTAGCTCAAGGAAAGCAGAAATTAAAATGCAGTAGTTGTGTCATATACACTTTTTTTTTCCACTCCCCCCCACCCCCCTACCTCCGGCTAGATATGTAAGACTTGAGATGGTAAATAGAAAATTATGGTCTTCTGTCACTCAGGCAACAGATAAATCTACTTATGATGCCCATAGAAACTGAACACATATAACCCTCAGTGTACTTGTTGTTTGTTTAACGTGCTCTGTGTATCACTAGCGATTGCTGCCCACAGAAAGGAAATCTAATACACATAGCATCAAGATGCAGTTTATGAAAATTTAATCAGAAAGAACTCAGAATTAAGTCAATGGATAGGAAATCAAGCAGCATATAGTAATCATGGAGATCTTTGCTCTGCTACCCAGCAGAGACAACATTGTTTTGTTATACGTAGCATAACACAGGAAATGTCAATGAGATACAGAATTACTACTAGCGTGAGAAAATTATCTAATCTGCAGACAACTTCAGTAAAATAAATTGTATGGTATTGACGTGAATTTAAGTAAATTAAGTAAAAAGAAATTAAGTAAATTAAGTCTATACAGAAATGTATATCTGTGATTAAGATGAGTTGTGAACCCAAGTACTTCCTTCACATTTTACATAAAGTGTCTTCAGATAACAAGTGGCAGCCTAGTTTAACTCTCCATTTCCTGGCTTTTTTCTTTCTATATGGTATATTCTTGACAAGTATACTTGATGGCCTAGGACCTTCTTGATATGTACAAATTGTTTTAAAAATTAGCAAGCTTTCAAGCAACTATTCGTAGTAATGTTGCAAGTGTAATTGTTATGAAAGTGTGGTATTTGTTTTACGGTTCCCGCTTGAAGATGATGAAGGGTGAACATGAAATACTACGAAGAAAAATCAAAGAAACATGGGAATTGTAAACACTAATAAAGAGCATAGCAGTGTCAGTCCACTTCTAGTTGATGGACATGTCTCCTCTGCTTAGTCAGTGT
Organism: Buceros rhinoceros silvestris; assembly: GCF_000710305.1. NCBI lineage: Eukaryota > Metazoa > Chordata > Aves > Bucerotiformes > Bucerotidae > Buceros > Buceros rhinoceros. The sequence continues at coordinate 28,151 of NW_010415749.1, read as the reverse complement.
ATTTTCAATGCTTCAAATTTCCTGCAGTTTATGTCTACCTCATGGCTTACTGTCTGTGACAGATATAGTTAATACTAATCTTCCTATGAGAAAAGAGAGTGTAAAAAAGCGAGGAATGGACAAAACAGCTGATGTAAAGGCAAGCTGTTCTTTAGAAACAATTCTTTAGAAGTTTTGACTAAAACTATGAAAATAGTTGCAATATTCTTGTATCACTAAGTGTAAAAAGAAAGAATCTCAGTGCGATGGTGTGGATTAGTACAAGGTATCAAGAGGCCTTCATGTTTTCCTGCAGAACTGAATTTAAACTATCTCAGGAAATGGCTCCAAATTTTGAACTTTTCCTTTCTGTTTCAACCAATTATAACTGAAAGACAGAATTGCAACACCAGGATTGGACAACAAAAGCGCTGACATTGGTAAGAGTGAGAAAAGGTTAGACAAAGCCATGAAAGTCTTTCAAATATATAAAAATAATACAGTATTTTAAAAAATTCAGGCATGATTAGGCAACTTAACCATTCATGTAATACTGATCCAAATTCTAATTTTTTTTTGTTTGGGAGATTAACGTTTGGAGATGGAGGGTGGGGTGGGTGGGGACAGGGTGTGTTTAAGTGTTATACATCCCTAGCTTATTCACTGTTTTTATAAATAATATGAACACTGAGAAACTGAGAAAAGAGGCATTTTGAAATGTGTTTTCCTACTCATACTTTGGAAGTGCCACTTAGCTTTCCTATTGGTAAAATATTGAAAGAGAAAAAGAATCAGTTGAAAAGTTCTACCTGCATCTAAATAAATTTTTTTATACTGAAGTTTTTCTGGTTATGTTTTGTTTACATCAAACTTAAATAAATCTAGATATCAAATTTCAAAACTATGAATCGGATGCATTAAATTGCCTCTTCTCATTATAGCCTGAATCTTGAGATTCATTGCCTGCATTTACTGTCTTTCCATGCTGTACATATTGTTTTGTGTGTCACATTTCAAAGAGAAGTTCTTGTGTTGAATAACGTGTAGAATAGTCTTCTAACTATTCTAAGATCAAATTTCACAAAATTTTTGAATCATAGTCTCTCTTTAGAGACTGATCAGAAATTGAAGAATTTATAACTCTGCTTTACATCACTCTTCAGAACTTATCACCCCATGTGCCCTTTTTAGGCAACGTACAGCCAGCAAAAAGCTTAATGAGAAGATCAGATTGCATTATTAAGCTCACTTTCTTTTCATTTTTGCTTTATATTTTTGCAATGACTTAAAGTCTGAAAGAACAATGTCTGAATGGTCAGAAAGTTGTTGAGTGTATGAGTAAATATAGTTTCATTTGAAAATGGAAGATGAGTTAGACTTTGCAGCAAAGTATTCAGATTTAGAGATGTTGCAATGGAGTGCTTGTGTTGCCTGACTTTGTGTTCGATCCACTAACTTAGCTATTTCTTGCACCAATTGTTCAGAGAGGGTACAAGCGACACGTGCTGGACCTCTATTAGAGAGACTTACCATGATTTATCCCTGAAGATATATTCCATCCAGTGATGAGATACACTGAGATATAAAAATAGACTGCCCATATGATTTCATACTAGAAATTTGAGAATTTCATAGACTTTCAGCTCTTTGGTTATATATCCCTTCTACATAACAAAAGCACACTAATATTACTGCGCAGTTTTGCACTTAGTGATCAGTCTGTCATAGAATCATAGAATCATCTGGTTGGAAGAGACCTTAAAGATCATCGAGTCCAACCATTACTCCTGTACTGCCAGGGTCCCTACACCATGTCCCTCAGCACCACATCCACACGGTTTTTAAACACTTCCAGTGATGGGGACTCCAGTTGTTCAAATCATCGCACCATGTTTCCATGATATCAAGAATATCATAGTTTTCCTGCTGCATGATGGCTTCCAGCTCCTCCTGTTTGTTGTCCATGCTGCGGGCATTGGTGCAAATGCACTTCAGTTGGGCTATGGATCCCACCACCCTTCTGGGGGAGAAGCTTTAATTCCTACCTCACCATTTCCAGGTGTATCTGTGTTTTCTCATTCATCTATATCCCTGTGTCTTTGCTATTACATGGCACTCTGCTATTGCATGGATCTCCTCTGCTCCCCATACTGCTCATCTTGTTTTCTTTCATCTTGCCAAACATCCTTCTAGCGCCTTTAGCAGGATGCCCCATCTATTTTCTCCGTTTTCATCTACCTGTCAAGGTTGTTACTCTGGTGCCTTGGACATGTAACTATCCTCCTCTACTTTGTGGTAATCACACTGGGCACATACTAATGCAAAATTTTGTCTGGCGATGCCATCACAGTACTGTGAAATACTAACACCCCATTGTTAGCTACAACTTCAGCACACTTACTTTCAGGTTCAGGGCAAGTTGATATATCAATTGTATCCTAACTAATTGACATGTCACTGACCTCTGCATTGGCTACAATGTCCATCAATATCTATACATGAACACCATAGTCTGCGTTTAGAGATTCAATGTAAATTAACTTAATGAGGAGACAGTTCAGTTCTTAAAAGTTTATGGAATCCTTTTATGTTAATACCCAGCACAGGATATGAAATAAAAATCTTTGATGGCTTTGGCTGCTGATTGTTCTTCCTTCCCTGACTGACGTGCTAGCACTTATTATCTTATGTCAAGCTACATATTTTGCTTAAGAAAAACTGTTTCCTTTAGAGAAGGAGTTCTGTCTACCTTGCTGAGATGACTTGCATGTGCTGCTCCATTTTTATCTGGATACTACTTGCTTTTTCTTCTGAATGCCAGCATTTATTTTACCCTATGCATAACCTTTATGATATTTCCAAGAGGTTGTTCTGAAGTGTTTTGCTTAATTAATCTTCTGTCATTGATTTTCTAAGTCTTCTGGTTGACTAATCTTCCCTTTTCCTACTCAGCAATTTCTCTTGCAGAAAATTTCTCAAGTGAAGGACTTACACAGGTTTTTAACAATCTTTCACCCAAAGTTACTTACAAGCAAATTTTAAAGAACCCCCCACCATAGCCCCCTATTTTTCAAAGTCCTCCACTTAGAAAAAGAAATAGCAAACACAAATAAAATAAATAAGTACTGATTTTTAAAGATAACTATGGTATAACTGTTCTTTTTTTTATACTGCCATAATGAATTCATTAAGAAACTTTCAGTTTTGGAGAAACTGTTCTGTCTGGTTTAATGTTGTTCTCCTATATAGCCAAATAAGAAATTGTTAATGGAATACAATGGCTTCTCCCAATTCCTAACTGTAAATTGAAGGTCAATAATAAAAATCCGTATTTTCAGAATAGTAGCATAAATGCAAGAACATAGATTATTAAAATTCTTTCAAAAAATTGTTTTACTTCTGCATGGAAAGATATAGTTTGGATGCATAAAACGATCTGAAAATAGTCATAGGCAATGGTGTCGATAGTTAAAATAGATTTTTGTACACTACTCTGAAGATCAACAGGTATTTGCACAGTGTAATGATGGAGTCTGTCAGCTGACAGCTGCAGAGATGTATGTAGCAATCAGTGTGGAGCTAGCAGAGCCCAGGAGTTCAAGTTACTTTTCACAGATGAACAACTGCATTTTGATTTGCCCTGTCTTCAATACATGTACCATTATCATTAAATATAACTTTGAATGATGTGTAAGATTAAGAACCTCACTCAAAAATCATAAAAATATTTTGTATTTGAATATATTAAAACTGAAGAGTTGATTATTTCCTGAAGATTTGCATCCTCTATCTGTGCAGGTAATCCCTTCTTGTAGAGGTTTTGTTTTGTTTAATGTGTGTCTGTCTTTACACTCAGGTGCAGGAGGTTTCTAAGGATGCAATGACAAAGAGAAGCAGAATAAAAAACTAGCCTTGCCACATAACAGTCAGAAGAATTAGTACAGCTTTTGAGACTGAAGTCGATCCAGTTGATGTGGAAGAGGATTTGTGCAAAATCTTCCCAGTCCCAAATATTTCAGCAGTGCTCTCCCTGTGAAATGCCACCTGATTTATTTTATCCAATCTGATTAAAACACTTTGGGAGTAAATCTACCATAAAAGTTTTAAGTGGGAGATATTTTTCAACCTTGGAGTATCGAAGGAAAATAAGAGGTTGCAAAAACTAGAAAGTAGTCTGGGAACTAGCCTCCCCAAACCGACAGACAGATTTTAAAAGCACATTTGAGAGTAATAGTTTGTACAATCCCCACTATTTAAAAAAGATTTGAAACAAGACAAAAAAAAAAGCTATTAAAAATCTTGACATTCTTTTAAGAACTTCACAGAATGCCAGATTCAAGAGATGCTTTATTCTGATTCTGGACAAAAACTTACTCATGGCTGATCCTCATCTCTTGCCGGCCTACTCTCAGCTTACAGACAGACTTAAAATCAGTCCATAAATATTTTTGCTTGTGTCTTGGGTTAAAATTACGTAGCTGTTAAAACCAAAAGGGTTTCATGACGACAGGGTTTTGGATGGAATGTAAACCCACCAAAACCTATGCAGAATGGAGCTTAGCAGCTCTATGGCTTAAATTTGAGGCTTTGTTTAGGCAAAGGAAAAAGAAACACAGGTTTAATGTAAAGGGGGTGAATCCAGAAGAGTTTTAATAGTGAAAAGCACAAAAATCAATCATTTTAAAGTTAAACAGGACTGGAAAAGAGAGAGATAGAGGGAGAGATCGATAAATACAAAAATAGCCATATAAAAATATAATACAGTCTCCCATTTTGACCCACATCTCCCACTTACAAACAAAGAACCCGCCACGCGGTCACACCACTGGTGGTGGTGGAGGGAGAGGAAAGGAGTTTTTTGTCCGTCACCTCGCAAAGTTTTCAGTCCAAGAAAACTTCTCCTGGAGCAAACCTCCATGTGGTAACGTAGTCCTTCCTTCTCCAGGATAGCTGGGAGGAGACTTGAGTTTACTGAGGGCAAAATCCAAGGCTTCTTGCTCTCACCGTCTGCAGTGTGGGATACGGACTGGACCTTCAGGAAATGCCTGTGGGTTTCCCGCATCTGTGGAGGCTCTGTGCCGAGCATCTGGAACCAGCTCGTGTTCCTTCCCCTTCACCATTGGTATCTGTCCTCTCCATGCAGGATCTGCATAAGCCCCCCATGGGGGCTTATGGCCAGTTTTACGCCTTGCCGGGTCGAACTCAGTCCAAAGCCACCCCCGCTGGTAATTGGCAAAGCAGAAAGGTCTACCTGCTTCACAGAGGGAATCTTTTTACTGCTCCAGGGACGTGGAGATACTGTGGATGTTCTTTTCTCTTTCTGATGAAAAGTCTTCTCAATGCCGGGGGCGGAAATTCCAAAGTGCCGTGGCTCACCTTAATTTGAAAGTGCTGTGACTCGCACCAGCTCAAAAGCACTGCAGCTCACACCGGAAGGGAGTGTCTCAAACTCCCCTTTTTATGTGCTTATTCAGGGAGATGTGTCTGAATATCACTTCCCTTCCCAAGACACGCGAGAATTCTTTCCTGCATTTTGGGGGAAAGGAGAAGGGAAGAACAAATCTCAGCCCCCAGCCGGTGCCATTTTCAAACTGTCACAGCTTGCTTAGTCAAACCAATTCTTAGTTGTTTTGTGAAGTTGTAAAGTAGCTGAAAAATCTATTGGTGATACCGGGAACAGATTTTGTAAAGTGAGTGTGGTTTTTGGTATTTTAGACTCTTTTTTGGGGGTCAGTATTGGGACCAGTGTTATTCAACATCTTTCCTGGCAACATGAACAGTGGCATTGAGCGCACCTCCAGCAAGTCTGCAAATAAGACCAAGCTGTGTGGTGCAGTTGATGTGCTGGAGCAAAAAGATGACATCCAGAGGGATCTTGACAGGCTTAAGAGGTGGGTGTATGCCACACTCGTGAAGTTCAACACGGCCAAATGCAGGGTCCTCCATCTGGGTCAGAGCAATTCCAAGCGCAAATACAGGCTGGGCAATGAGTGGATTCAGAGCAGCCCTATGGAGGACTTGAGGATGTTGGTGAATGAAAAACCAAGTATGAGTCAGGAATATGTGCTCGCAACCCAGAAAGCCTGGGCTGCATCAAGAGAATTGTGGCCAGCAGGTTGAGGGAGGCGATCCTCTCCCTCTATGCTGCTCTCATGAGACCTCTCCTGGAGTACCGCATTCAGCTCTCGGGCCCCTAGGGTAAGAAAGACCTGGATTTGCTCAGGCAAGTCCAGAGGAGGACCACAAAGATCATCAGATGGATGGAACACCTCCTCTATGAAGAAAGGCTGAGAGAGTTGGGGTTGTTCTGCCTGGAGAAGGCTCTGGAGAGACCTTTTTTCACCTTTTCCATATTTAAAGAATCCTATAAGAAGAACGAGGGCAGAATTTTTAGCAGAGCTTGTTGCGACAGGACAAGGGGTAATAGTTTTAAACTAAAAGGTGGAGAGTTAGACTACATGTAGAGAATACATTTTTTACAATGAAGGTGGTGAAACACTTGCACAGGTTGCTGAGAGGAGTTGTGGATGCTGCCTCAACTGCAAGTGTTCAAGGGATGGGGCTTTGAGAAACCTGGTCTAGAGGAAGGGTTGCAGGGTGGTTGGAACTAGATGACCTTTAAGGTCCCTTCCAACCCAAACCATTCTACGATTCTGTGATTAAAACATGGTTTCAAACTGCAATGGAACAATCACAGTTTCTCTGGTGTGTGCGTTCATACTCAGGAAGAGAAACACTGATTTGAAAATACAAATGTTGCAGAAGAACTTGTTGCAAGAAGTCCATAATGAAGTCAGTTATTTCTGAATCTGTTCCAGTTCTCAGAGTTATATTTTTCTTATGTCTAAAAAAAGGTAATGCTCAAATTGATTACGTGGGTTAATATTTGGATTTCGAAGAAGACATGTGGCATGGCTGGATACAGAATAACATGGCAAAAGGAAGTTAAGGTATATTTATACTCTCCTTATTCTTCTTTTATTTGAAATCTAATGAAGTGCTTCAGATAAAACAGTGTTTGCATTCCCTATAGCCTGAGTCTAGCACAGAAACAGCAGGTCTGACAATGAGTTTTTCAGTCTCCCATAATTCACGCCCCTCTCTGAATCACACAGCCACATCTGGAAAGAGTCTGGTGAGAGGATATACTGGGGGAAATGATGGAGCCTCACCCAGACTGCTGTAGCAGGACATAATTTGTAAAACTTATATAAATCCTTCTAAAAATAAATGCTTTTCTTGCTCAGAAAAAGGGAGAAAGATTTGTGACAGAATAGAGGAAAGGAGGAATAGTTCCTTCTGAAGAACTACTTGCAAATGGTTTCACATTTTCTGAATACAAGTGTAGGCCATCCACTGTGTTCTATTACCGTAACAAAAGTGCCATTTTGCTGCTGGAGCAAGGTCAAAGTTTGTGTTGCAGTCCTCAATATTGTTTTCTGTGTTTTGCATCTTCAAAAGCTGATATTCACTCATTCAGTAGCAATTCAAGTGTTGGACTGTTTCAGATTCCAAGCAATTTACTTGCTTACAAGTCAAATAGCCCAAAAAGGAAAATATCTTAACCTCATGTTCTTTAAATTAGCTAAGAGCTATTAAGGCTGTTTTGAAGGTAGCACACTTGCTAACAATTTGTTACTTGGAAACAATGCTCCTGACAGTATGTCTCATTATGAGCAGGACATGATATGCAGCCGGTTTCTGAAAGAAATCCGAATTTCATTATACATAACTTGTTTAATCAGATTTATGCTTTCTGGTTTTATTCTGGTGTCTTTGATTCATATGCAGGCATACTCATTAATGACATTTATTTCAATCCCTTCAGTATTTTCTTTCTCTAGTTTGAGGGGAAAAAAGTCCCAGTAAATGTATCCTCATCCTGTGAAATTAAATGTAGAACATGTTTTCTTTTGCTAGAGTATCTAACTTCAACAACCAATGTAACTGTTTGCATTAAATAGTAATATATGTATAAAGGTTCATAATTTTTTAATGAATTTTTATATATTATCTCCGTAGTCTTCAGATAGTGTAAAAGTAATAAGAGCAAAGGAGAAATACTTAAAACAAACCAAAAGCCCAGTAAGACCTATTAGACAGACTGCTTATCCTCAGCATCCCCCTAGAAGGAGGATTAATCCAAAATTTTTCCTCTGAGAGTTGAGGAACTACATTGCTAGTAATTTACCAGCCAAACCTGCTTATTAGAGAGATGAGTACTTAGGGGTATTTTATATGTGACAATGGTTGCTTAGTAATTGACACTTTTCCTCTTTCTCTCCGTTGTGAAAAAGTGTCTGGCTTGCTTTTCGGCTTGAAGTAGCAAGTGCTTCTAACGTCTTATCTCTACAGGATCCCCAGACTCAGAGTTACAGACAAGTGAATTTTTTTGCTTTTAGACATTCACATATTTCTCCCTTTCAAAAGTTATGTATATAAAAATCTTGTAAGATATAAATAATGTTCTCAGAAAATTCACTTAAATATGCAAAAGTATTTTTAATACTCAAAGCAATGTGTGGTGCCAACAAGACACAAGGTGGTAGTATCAGCCTTTAATAATAATTGTTCGGGGTGACTTTGCTTCTAGTTACTAGCCATTTATTCTCTCTTCTCTCCAAACAAGGGCTAGAGAAAAGCCTTGTCATTGATTTTGGTCCTGCTAACATTCGGTGTATATCTAGAACTTCTCACGCATCAGTCGAGTAGTAAACTAGTAAATCAGAGAAATGCAAAGGAAATCTAAGTAAGGACCTTCATCTCTCCCAGTAAGCTAGAGAAATTTTATATTTTTCTGGTTTACCACATTTCTTCATAAATTCTGAGAGAATTGAAGAGTGGGAGAAAAAAAAGACGGTAAGGTAGAGTTTCAGACTTTTTTTTAAAGATACTATCTTTAACATGAGATATGGATCCCGTATCTTTAGCATTCTGAAAAATTACAAAGTCCTGGATAATTTGTTAGGAATCTGCAGGCTTTTTACTCTATAGAAATGTCATGAAGAGTAGTGGTCCTGACTGCTAGATATCATTAACACCTCTCTTTTGCTAATCACTTTCTTAAGGAGAAAAAAACAGGCATTTTTTTATGCATGCAGTAGTCATAACAGCATTAAGAAAAACAAAGTTTTGAATCTACTATTTAGCATTTGTCTTTTTTTTCTCAGGAAGAAAATTAACATGCTTTTAAAATAGTTCTCCTATAGTATATGCCTTTATACTCTAATTTCTGACTTAGATTTTGGGTCAAGACATAGGCTTGACATTTAATTTGTGGCTGTGGGAGATTGTAGTATGGTATCCATCATGATACCAATACAGTCACATCAAATCATGGCAGCTCATCCCAGTGACCACTTAACACTCTTCTACTACCTCTACAAAACTCCAGAACGACAGAATACTGATATTTTTTTTGCTACTTTATTGTAGTGGCTGTTCTTTCATCTCCAGTCATCACCTTGTGATATTACAGAAAGTTCAGTTCAATCCTTTCCAGCTGCAACCTGTGGAAAAGAAAATGGTCATGTCTGTGTTAAAATAGTAGGATAGTGAAATGGTCACCTGGAGCAGGTTGCTTAGGGCTGTGTCAAGTCAGGTTTTGTTTATCTCCAAAGATGGAGACCCCACAACCTCTGTAGGCAGAACCTGTTCCAGTGTTCGACCACGTTCTCAGGAAAAAAAGTTTTTTCCTTGTTTTTAGAATTATTTTTTGTGTTCATTGCTTCTCGCCCTGTTATTGGGCACCACTTTAAAGAGTCTGGCTCCCTTTTCTTTACTTCCACCATCAGATATTTATAAACATGGATAAGACTCCAGAAAGCCTTCCCTGGTCCAGGCTGAATAGTTCCAGCTCTCCTAGTCTTTCTTCAGACAGATATACCAAGCCCTTATTCTTCTTTGTGGCCTTTCACTGTGCTTGCTGCAGTGCACATCCCTGTTTGTCTTTCACTGGGGAGCTTGACACTGGACCCAGCATCCACATGTGTTTCTCTGGGGCTGAGCAGAGAAGGATCACTTCCCTTGATCTGCTATACCTAATGCAGTCCAGGATGCTGTTGGCTCTTTGCCACAAGGGCACACTGCTGCTCATGGTCAATCTGCTGGGTCCTGCCCTGAGTCCTCGTCTTCAAACCTGCTTTCTGTATAGCAAATTCCCACCCTGTACTGGTGCCTGGGGTTATTCTTCCTCACGTGTAAGACTGCACTTTTAACTTCCTGAGGTTCTTGTCTATTTCTCTAGCCTGTCAATGACCATCTGAAGTTTAGCATGACCATTTGGTCTATCAAACACTTCTTGCCTATCTATACAGTGTTCCTGTTGCCTTTGCTTGATTTCCTGGCATGTATCATTCCTCAGTTCAGAGCAGGTTGTCTTTGAAGAGCAGCCAGATCTCCTCAGTCCCTCTTCTCCCCAGGACCATATCCCATGGAATTCTTCCAAGTGGGGCCCTGAACAGACCTGCTTTCCTAAGGTCCAGGGCTGAAATATTCCCATTTACCTCATTTACTTCCTTCAGGATGTTGCATTATATCATCACTGCTGCCAAGGCTGCTCCAAACCTTCACATCCTCAGCCAGTTCTTCCCTGTTGATAAAAATCAGGTCCAACAAAGCCCTCGCTCTTGTTGGCTTCCTGATCACTTGTGTTAGGAAGTTGTTGTCAATGTGCTACAGAAACCTCTTTCTCATCTTTTTTAAGGTTCCATCTCCTTTGGATGCTTATGTATCTAGTCCAATCGTACTACACTATTGCATAGCATTCCTGATAATGAAACTCATACATTACGAAAGAGTATCCGGCTTTCAGTGGACAGTATTTGCTTTTTGCACTTGAAATACTAGGACTGAAAGATAGAACTTGAGAGTAAATTATGTTTGGGAAAATTAATCTTTGGTTATAGAGAAGGTCTTTTAGACTGGGTTTGTATTTCATTATTGAACTCATGCTTCTAGAAGTCCGACTTTATATAAAGACACAATCTGATAAATACAATACAAAATAAATGTTATCTTATCTGTATTTCAATTATTTGCCTGTAAATTAATGATGTAGATAGTGCTTAGCCAGCCATTCACTGCATGTGTATGTGCAACATATGATACTACGGTCTAATTACTCTACTGGCACAAGTTTAGAATTCCTTCATTACTCATATGACAAGGCTACAAATCAGAAGTGCCAGGTTGTCCCAAATGAATGCCAATAAAAACCTGTTATGAGTCTCAAGGATGGATTATCTGTGACAGGATGATTGAGCAATAGCCAGAGAATGGCTGAATTAAGAATAGCTACTGGAAAAACTGCCCATCAGTTTGATGATAGAATTTTAATTAAGAAGCCTCAATGTTTTCTTTGAACTGTGTATAACTTGTATGACCTGATTAAATTAGGTGAGAATTATGAAAAATTCTTATTTATTTCTAGGTTAACTATAGTTTGATTAGAGATGAATCATTCCTATTAAAATGGTAAATATTATCAAATCTAGGATCCCCATTAACATAGTATCTGAAGAAAGACTTGGATTGGAGGATAATATTTCAGTAATTTTGGCAAAAGTTTATTTCCTAAGCAGGGAAAACTCTCCTATCAGAGTTTTTCTTGCATTCCAACCATGAGAGTAAAAACTAGGTTTCATGATGCTTCCAAAATAAAACTGAACTCCTACTAAGTGTGAAACACAGTGAGATCTAGAAACTCCAGAAAGCTGTGCAGATGTGGAGATCTAGCTTCTTGAAATCCAGATCCAAGCCTTTCAATTTAAACCATCTCTGAGCAAAGCAAAGTAACAAGTTTTAGCTTGCAACACTGATAATGTGAGATGAAAAAAATGCTAAGATTATAGACAGGCATTATTTCTCACTCTTCAGACTTAGCTGGATCAATACTACTTTCTTAAATTACATTTTCCCTGTAAGAGAGAGACTGCCACTTTTCATCAGCTGCATTACTACTAAGTGTTCCCAAATTTCAGAATGAAATAATTGAGTTAAGCTAATGTGTGATTGAAAATAGTTACAGTTATTGATCTGCACTGTAGCTTTGAGAATGGAATTTGCAAGTTTGTCATGTTTGTAAAATAGAAAGTTTTAATAAATCTAGAAATATTAGTTATTCTATAAAGCCAAGGATTTAATTATTCCAAGATGCATTTACTTATTAGAAAAGCAGAAACATTGGCAGTTTAAAAATGCCCTGAATTCATAAAGATACATTTTTTCTTTTGCAATTTATATCCACTAATATGAATATTATATATATATTTCTAGGATAAAATTAAGAACAGGTAAGCAATTTATTAGATCTGGATCTAGCAACTATACTGAATGTGAGAAGAAAAATTAAATCATGAATCCTGGAATATGTGTGTCACTCTGAGTAGATTGGATGTGGACATGGAAGAGTGGGACCACATCTGGATATTGCTTTCCAGCACCGGCCGTTAAGTTCCCATGTGAAAGAAATGCTTATGAAATATAAAATTTGACCAAAAGAGCTTGTTTTTCTCCAGCTTCTGTTCCATTCTTCCTTTCTTATAACATGGTGTGAAAAGGCTTAAAGTCTAGGATTTCAGGTGCTTTTTCTGTTGTGCTTTTGTTTTATTTTCCATTGAAATTTACTGTGGATTTCCATTAAAATTTACTGTACAATTTTTTCGCTTCTGTTTCATGATTTGGATATCCCAAACTGCATGAAGTAATATAAATCCAGGATGAAGACTTTCCAGTACTGACATTTCAGCTGATTAGAGAGAGAATAATTCTCCAGTTTCAGATTTATATGAATCTGAGAGACACCTCTTGTATCACTGCATTATATAAATTTATTATGCTCCTCCATAAAAGAAATTGTGCAGCGTAGTTCTTGTTTCTCATAAGTGTTATTTATTCTTTAGCTTCACCTATAACCATAGCTGCACATATAACATCCTTTGTGGTGCGCTCGAAAGGAAGATTTGCTCGTGAAAGGTCTTCTTCTCATGATAATCCCAGGGACCTAGTCTGATGCTTTCGAACTCAATAGAGAGAAAATCTTCAAAGACTAAAATTCAGAGGTCAGAGAAGTAAATATCTGAATAGTATAATAAACTCTGTAGCTGTTCAACATCACTGTTACCATTGTAAGGACAAAGAAGCAGTATTTCCTTGTTCAAAATAAATAATTCCAAATCAGATATCATACCTTTTTTAAGGAGAAATAGCTGAAGTATTTACATCTTTGCTACTTGCTATAGCTTCACCTTTTGATTTTCCAGCTCATACTTAATAAACAAAAAAACCAATAAAACATTTTTTTTTCTTAATGAACTACATCCACAATGAACAGATTATTTCCCTTTCATTATTAAAGCAAGAAAGGATCCTAACCTTAGGTAATTATGCGTTAGGTCTTTAAAAGAGACAGAATCATGATTATTTGCAACATCTCCAAAAATCCCTGCAAATAGTGGAAATACCACATGAGGCTAGCTTTTCTTATGGTTTTATTCAGAGACAAAATATATATTCTTTCTTTATTAAAAGTTCAGTTAGGTGTATATTCAAATGGAGGAAGAGTTCTGTATTTGACTTGCATTTTTCTCCCTATTTAAAATACTTCTAATAGTTATAATAAATACTGAACAATTAAATGATATTAAATGTACAATGACACACCTGTTTATCTTAAGAACAAACAAGTAGTTTTAAACAAATGCCAGTCATACTCCTGGTTGCCAGTAAGTCCAAGCCATACAACAGGACATCCCAGGAATAGGTAAGAATAGAAAATTAAGAGCACATTCACTCATTTTCTGTCTTATGGCACTGGACCAAAGCAAAAGTATTGGGAAATCACAAGAAAAACTATTATTCTAGATGGCTTTTTCATTTTGTTTTCTGTTTTTCTCCATTGTTTCATGCCTAAGGAAAATGTCAGATCCTCTACATGTGGGCAAAGATTCTGTGCAGAATCATTTTCACTGCTTGGAGCTGTTCAGTTCAACATGTATGAATAGGAGGTAAATATGATCCATTATGCTTATGTGTAATGGGATTATTTTACACACAGCCCAGTATTGTAAAATTTAACAACCTAGTCTCAATATTCAATACAATCCTGTCAGAAATGTAAGCGTAACGTCTATTGTACTGTCAAGTAGTACATGAAATGTTAGACAGAAAGATAAATTTGCAGGCCTTGGAAGAGATCAGAACAGAACAATTATAGGACATGAACAGAGTATTATTCTGGCAAAGTCAGACTTGAATGGGGGGGTCCACGATACCATCTAAGCCTAATTCTCATGTATTTTTTATAACAGTGGAATCTAGAAACCTGGAGATCTTACAAGTATTTATTTCCCTATAGAAGCAGCCTAAATGTTACTCCTCTGTCAAACAATTGGCAGAATACCAGTCTTTGTTGCATGTTATTTTTTATCTAAACAAGAAATTCGCTGTTCTAAAAAAGCTCAGAACCCTGTCAACCTTGCTTAACCTCCGTTAGAGATTTCAGCAATTCAGCTGTCTGTCTTCTCCGAGGCCTGAAAGCTGTTACTTTGTTGTCGTAAACTAGAATAGCTAATGGCCATAGTAATTGCAGTGGATAAAGGCTGGAGCTGTGAGGTAAAGAGAATTAAAAAACCTTTGCAGTTTGATTTGTGTATGCTGTATCTAACACCATAATGCAAATGAAGTCTAAGCTGTTGCATATCGAATTGTCATTCTGTCCGTTTTTGCACATATGCCTTCAAAACATGTAAGAAAGGAAGGCTGAGTCAAAAAAATTAGATACAGTTCTTCAGAACATCAGGTATGATACCATTGACAATATACAATTTTAATTCCCTTCTGTTTTATAGAAGAAAGTGTTTAAATTATCAAATGTTTTTTAAGGAAAGGAATGTAATGAAAAACACATAAGTGAAAAGTGCTACAACAATAAGGAATTTGAGTGGTTTCACTGCTCAGGTGAACTGGTTCTAATGACATGCATTCGATCTGAATTCCAAATGTGGAAACCCATGGGAAATCAGGAGTATATTCTGGACTCTATTTGGTACATTAGAGAACAGAGAGAATAAAAATCTATCTGACACATATGTAGCCTACTAAAATATTAACCAGAACGAGAAATACAAAACCACTAGCCAAAGAAACTCTCCCCTTTGCTCCCATTCTCCCTGAGGTCAGTTTTAAAAAGCATTACACAAAAATTTCCATGCTTAAAAGAAATAATTCTAAATATTTTAAGTCTGGTTTAATCCAATTCTGAGATAAAGGTATCAGGAAGGCAAAACTATTTTACTTGCATTGTGACAAGGTTTTATGGTGGACTTGGCAGGGCTATGTTAACAGTTGGACTTGATGATCTTGAAAGTCCTTTCCAACTTAAATGATTCTGTGATTCTTTGATTGTAATGGGAAATCTATTTCACTCCTAGCTGCTGTTCCCTTCAAGGGATTGAATGTCCTGCCTTCATCTCTCCATCCAGGAAAGAAAAGGGACGTTACTCTTATTTTATTCACTAGGTGGAATGAGCCAACTCTCACTTTCTCAAGAGCAAATGAGATCCAAAGCACGTCTAGCAAAGAGTCTTTTTCCATTTAAGCCAAGCACCTGATCTAATGAGTTTCCTGCCTATCTGGAATTGAGAAGGAAGAGAAGAGTTGAGATAACACAGTCCTTTTGTGTGCGCTCTTGCTTTCCCTTTTAATGGCATATACTCTTCTACACACAGTTTTCTTGCAGTGTGTGCCCGTTTAGGAAACTGTTTTCCTGTTCAGAAGGTTTGTTTTAAACTGACCAATTGGAATATTCCCTGCCATGTCACATTTTAGCGTACCTCATAGGTTGTAAAAATTTTCCCTTTCATTTCAGTCGGCAGGCTTGCGGCTTGTCAGGCTTGCGGCTTGTCGGGCTTGCACCTCAGCTCTGGGACCCTCTCTCGGCTGAGCTCTGCTATTCAGCTACAGCTTGCTTGTTTTCAGCTGGGAGCATTCTGCCTGCTGCCCAACAGTTGCCACTTCACCGTCCTGCTGCAGAGAGCCGACCCATCACCACAGACACCCCCTATGCCTCATGAGACAGACCCCCGCCACTGCAGATGCCGTGCCTCGGAGCTATTTCTTCCCTGCTGCCACTGTCACCGTTTCACTGTTTGCTTCAATCCTCACAATCAGATCGGTAGGAGCCGTGCAGACTCTGGCTTTCCACGTGGTGCCCCGGCGTTTCATAACAGCTGCGGGTCCTTTTGTTCCACCTCTGCGAGAGCCCACGTGGCCGCTGCCATGTTTGGACAGTGCTCCAGTATTCACTCCCTTTTGCTCCTGATCCGTGGTTAACCCTCGCTTCTCCATTCCATACAAAGACCCCTTAATATTTCATTGGTTTTCTTCTGTATATAATATATTTTAGTGTTATTAAACTTTGTTTCAGTTTTCCAAATGTTCAGAGGTCTCACGATTTTTTCTTCCTTTTCCCATCTCTGCTTTTTAGTTCTTTCTATCCTGGTGCAGGGGATAAGCGTTAAAGATAGGAAAGGACTCGTGTCCATGATTGGCTAATCTCGGCCAATCGTTGACACAGTGCCATGGAAAAACATGGTGCTATGAAACTTTATGATGAACGCTATTCTTTAAAATACATCCACAATATACACACCACCACAAAGTGAGGTACAATCCCAGGGCCATAGCAGTACATATTGCATAACACAAGTATTCACCAGATACCCCAAAATCTTTAAATTTCAAAATTGGACATGTGATCAGACACTAACAGAGAAATCAGGACAGCCAGTGGTCAGAAGTGTTTTGGAAGAAGAATTTTTCACAGATTATTTTTCATATGTCCAGATCTTTCTAATACTGGGAAAAGAGACAGAGGAAGGAAACATTTAAGCCTGTTTGGACATTATTTTAGTCTTATGTAACTACTGGAAAACGTCCATATTCAAAGACGAGATTAAAGCAAATTTGGTACCTCAAAACTCCGTTATCCAGATACAGTTCTGATGTAGTCCATTTTAGTCTTATGTAACTACTGGAAAACGTCCGTATCCAAAGATGAGATTAAAGCAATTTTGGTACCTCAAAACTCTGTTATCCAGATACAGTTCTGATGTAGTCCGCTCAGGAACAGATAGAAACACAAAGAGTAATACCTGGTTTTAGTTTTAAAGCACATCTTATTCTGAAACAAATGAATTCTCATGGCCATTTCAGGTTTAGGAACTGGAGAGTTATATTCTAAGTAAAATCTAAATTAACAGTTCAGCAGTAATATCCATGATCCCATTTCAGATATGTTGTTTTCTTTTGCTATTATTTACGTTCTCTGCAGCTACTCTAAAAGTGGATAGTTGATGCAAGCAGTATTAATCAGTTTTACTTCTTTGGAGCTGCACACTGGGGAGTAGCAAATAAGAAAACCTTACTGGGAATTTTTAAGGGAAATACGTCTTCTGTAGTCAATGGCTATTTTGTTTTTGTTGTTCCCTCTTCTCCCAACACATTAAAGTTGAGCTCTAAAAAATTTAGTAAAGCAAGCACTTATCCCTAACAATGAAACACTAAATTTGTTGAATTAGTGGCAGTTTGTCCTTGGTACATCTTTATATAGAAATTTTGTTAACTTATAAACTGGAAAAAAAATTGCTTTTATTTCCCAGAATGTAAAATAACATTTTACTGTTTCAATAAAAAGATTTCAGCCCTTCTATGAAAGAGAATACCTGCCAGATTATATATATAAATACTATTGTCACTATTAACTGTTCAAGAGATTTTCTTTCATTTCTTTTTCAAAAAATGTGACTATAAATCGAAATAATGTATAGAAACCATTCTTCTGCTACCATATAGCATATGTGCAATTTAATAAGCACTAATTCATAATGGTGCCGAAAATTCTTCACTGCTAATTCAAAGGATCTTTTGTGGAGCATCTTGTCTTTTGATGTACCTGTGCTACTATTATAAAAATGTTCATTTTGATATAGCTTTTTTTTTGGTGACTCTCAAGAATTCCAATTATAAGATGTTATATTAAGATACAGAATTCCAATTTTGGTGTTAATCCAAATTAATAAAATACAGCTGAGTGAAAATGCTAGCTAAATATAGGAATCTATATAATTGGAGATACTTTAATAAAGATAATTTTTAAACGCAGCTATGGGAATTTGGAAATAAAATAAATGTACCTCGAGACAGTAAATAGATGGAAAATTTCTGGAAAGTTATGCACTAAAGCTAGTCCTGATTTAAGGGTCTTTTTCAAAGATGTTTAGCAGCCCCAAATGTTAGTATAAATATTACTGGTACGTTTTCTCTTTCAAACTTCCTATGACACTGTGGCAATGTAAGTTTTGCATATAGCCACATTTTTTTTAATAAAAAAAACCCCACAAAAATAATCATCCAGTCAAACAAAAAATTACAAGCTTCATCCTGTACTAATACATGCTAGTTCATTCTTTTAATTGTGTTAGTTTCATTTAATCTCCATTCAAAGATGCTATGCTGGGGGTCCATACAAACCAGGTATGATGGTTATGCACAGAATTACTGTTCATGTGCAGAGGAACTAATTCTCCCCTTAGAATGGAGTAATAAATTGAAACAGTGACGACACAGAAAACACCAAATGACAAATCATGAACTTGTGACTGTCCACATTCATAGTAGAGGTGCTGAGTTCATTCAAAATATGAAAGAACAAGACAGGAGACTAACATTTATTTCAATGGAGTTTAGGAATGGGCTTTTCCTCTAAGGATGTTATCTTAGATCATTTGGAGAGAAGAAAATTGTCACAGCAGACTGTTGCAGTCTATGGTCATAGTGCCAAAATGCATTTACTTTATTCACTGGAGACATTCAGATATTGCCACATTTAGAGACCATTACAGCAAAGTATCATTTAACACAAAATTTTATAAACAACACATTTTTACATGTAACAAAGAAAAATGAATGTACGAGAGTATACAAATCGCAAAACACAAGTACGTTGTCAGCTGGTGTGATATGTTCTGGTAATGTTTAACATATGTAAGCTTCAATTTTGGCTGTTCAAAGGCAGTTTAACGTATAATTCAAAATGACAGCACTAAAAGAACTTTTTTTTTTTTTAATTTATGAAGATTCTTGAATACAACAATAATATAATGTTAGGTCTATATCCTGTTCTGTTTTTAGGTAATTAACTTCCATCACTATTACTTAAATCAATTAAATTATATTGATTTTTCTCTTTATTCTTCTAGTCATAAGAAAACAATTTTATGAATTTGGGGATAGTGTTTCATAATGTTTTGAGTTTCAACACAGTTTGCACCACCAACACTTAGAATCAGTGTGAAATCACTGACAGTTCTTCACTGTTTTTAGGCAAAATTCCATAAACTTGTATTATGGCGTTATTACCTAGTTCTTGCTGGGTGTTGAGTGTGTCTATTGGTCGATGGTCCAATGCTGTGTCTGCTCTGGCAGGATTACTTCATCACTGGCTTACTGGGGATGGCCCTCTCTCTCTTCCTTCAGCGGTGGATCTCTCAATATGGGGGTGAGGACTTGCCCCTTCCCTTGAGGAAATGGGAGATTTAAACGTGAAAGCATCTTTTACTGCCATGTGAAGGAACTACACTTTCTTGATGTGATCTCTCTGTCTGGTCCTGGCTGGGAAATAAAATGTGTGCATGCCAGGGAAAAGCTGCAGGCTTGGCTTTTTAGATGCTTTGTCACAGAAGCTCTTGATTGACATGCCTTGGATCCAATGAGAATTCGAGAGGGTTGTGGCATGCCTTCCTCCACGAAAGTCACAAGAAATTTTTCACACGCTCAGGGGGAAGAGAAAGAAGATGGCAGGGGAGGCTTAGCTCCGCTTCTGCCGTCTTATCCCATTACATCCAGTTTCTTGAAAAATGCAATACTGGGTATTGATTTCCTTATAGATACAGATCTAAGCACTACATACACGCTGCCTGCAGAAAACAAGGAATTAGGAATGTCAAGATAATAGAAAAAGTATACGGACAAATTTTAACTGCCGTAGTTTGGTTGGGAAAGAATGATGACAATCAACATCTTGCATTAGAAATTTTATTATTGTTGCTTGCCATTAAATTATTAAGAATTAATTATTTATAGATCAAGAAGACAACATAGCTTCACATTTAGTATAATCAATGGATAGACGCAATAAACCTGGTCTGAAATACTGACTAAAATGGTGCTTGAAGAACGTGAAAAATGAAGTTTTCTTTGAATCTTGACTTCTTATCACAGACTTTCTGTGGAGGGCACACACGGCCTGTAGGAATGTACAGCTGGAGAGAAGATTAAAACTTAGATCCAAGGGAAGACTTTAACCTCAGACATACACTTACAACCTACTGATCATTATGAGTAATAGAGATGTTTTTTATTAGGAAAAAACATACAAGAAACAAACATACTTTTCTCTGTCTGTCAGTTAGATATGAATGGAATTGGCGGATAACTATTTCATCTGTGTTTCATTGTACCAGTTAGAATACCACTTGCAAAACAGGAAAGTGCATGATGTGACTTGTCTATCACAATTTTGCTTAGTATTGAGATCAATGGTGTACTTAATGCATCTAGAATCATAGATAACATCATTTTAATCAAATATGCTAGCAGAGTAATTACTTTTTAAGCACATGGCCACAGATAAGAAAATTGAATGACACTTAAATTGGGTTTGTAAGAAAATGAATTTGCATTTAAAAGTAGCTATTAGCCATTTCAGTGGCAATGTGGGAGATCAAGGTTATGGATCTTTGCTTCTTAGTTTGGGAAACTGGTTTTATGATAGGTGATATATTTGGGCTTTAAGGCAAATGAGGTCTTAGTGATTTTTCTCATCTCAGTTTCGATTTAATTAGTGCCATCACATAGAGTAGCATTTGTTCATTTTCTGGAGTGGCAGACAAAAGGCCCCTTCTAAAATGACATGAAAATACCATAGCTCTGTAGTTGAAGCAAGTGGACAGCCAAGATCGGAGGTGAAAGGACTGTTTAATTTAGTTCCTGCCATTTTTAAAAAAAAAATGCATTATTAATCCAGTAAAAGTTTCAATGTAGTAAGGTTCGAAGTAGCATGAAATGAGCAAGAAAGCACATGCAGCTCTTCCTGATGTCTCATTGCAATCTTTCTGATTCAAGACGTTTTCTTTTCCAAGTGAGAGCTGGCCTGTAAATAACCTTAAAAAGTACTTTGATTAATTTTTGCTGTATTAAAAAATAAATTATTCAATTTATTTTATTCATTCTTTGCTCACTTTTGTCTAAATTTTCAAAGCAAGTGTTATAAGTATAAATTCTTATGAGGGCATCATACTTTTTAAAAAACAGCAACTTTGTTAATTTCTACTTTCAGGAATCTCTTTAAAAAGTAGCAAAATATCCAAGTTTTATGTACGGATGAAGAATACTTGCCCAAAAGATGATTTTTGTACATTATCAAGCCTCTGACATATTCATTTTGTTGGACTTTTATTTACTGGAAAGTATTCCCAAATGCAAGATTATTCAAAGCTTGTATGACAGCTGAACATCCCAGTTGGAAGACATAATTGTCAGGTAACATAAACATGGATCTTTCACATATTTTTTTTTGTGTGTTAGTTGGGCCACTGATGTGTTAACCTCAAAACTTTTTAGCTAGAAGGCTGTTCTTGGAGAAACAGTGAATGCTGAGATTAGAACTGAAGTAATGCAGAACAAAGCAAGATAGTGCTCATTGCAGGAAAGGGGGCAAGAGAACTAAGACACTGGCAGAAAACAAGCAGTATTCTGCTTTAAAATTACAGATCTTTGGATCTGGATCTATCTAGAATGTTACAGTACAACTGTACTGCCCAAAAGGTGCTCCTGAAGTGTTGACCTGTTTGACCTGTGTTATGAATGTGGCTGAGGGGGAAATAACCATTCTACTGACAAATTTAAAGCCCTGTATGTGTTCCTCTATCTTCCTTCTACTACATAGGAAAATAAAAAAAAAAACAAAACAATACCACCAGAAAATGAAAACTTACTGCATATGCTTAATTGCATATTGCTTCTTAGAATCATTAGAAAAAAGTTATAGGAATGCATGAATAAGATTATGTGACTAATTTTTGGATTTTTTTTTTTTTAAGAAAAAACCCACAACTTTTTTATTTTCCCCAGGTTACCTTGTCACAATTACCACAAGTACTTTAGGCTTCTTGTAAAATTGTTCTCTCTCCCTTTATCTTTTTATTTTCTTACTTTTTGCTCAAACCTACTTTGCATATTCCATTGTGAATATCCATAAATGTTTATTATTGTCGAGATTGCTTTCACTAATGAGTAATGACACTCCTGGTGCCATCCCAATAGGCCTAGACAGTTTTCTATTGCTTACCAGTAAATTTACATTTTGTTTCCTAGAAAATTGGAAGTTAATTATGTGCAGCATCAGTCAATAAAACCTATGATAGAGCTAATGGTTGCTGGCACATGAGGGTTCTGTATAACTTCTTGGCTATGTTCTTGTCTTTTTAGCTGCAGATTCCCAGGCAAAATTGTTTGGTTTCATTTCAATGAAATCCTAAAATATCACTGTGCACGGTTTGTTCCCTGGAAGACTTGATTTGCTCTTTTAACACAGAGTCAATGTCACAAAAGTTGGAAGAGACCTACTTTCCAGAGGTCCTTCTGTACACCCCCCTGCTGAGAGCAGGTTAATTAGTGCAAATTGCTCAGGGCCATGTCTAGGAATATTTTGAATATTGACAGGGATGCAAACTGAACAACCTCTAAAAGCAGCAATACAGTCTCTCTGGAGCCATCTCATCTTAAGGCTGAGAAAAACAAATTCCCTGAGCCTCTTCCCATAGATCATGTGATCCAGTCCCTAATCACTTGTTCCAGTATGTACATGTCTATTCTGTATTGGAGAGCCCAGAAGTGGACACAGTTCTTCAGAAATGGCTTCACAAAGACTGAATATGGTGGAAGAATCATTTTCCTGGACCTGCTGGCTACGCTTGTGGTAGTATTAGCAGCACTAATACAGTATGTCCTTGTCCTTCCTTGCCACAAAAACATGCTGCTGACATGTTCAGCTTGTCCACTAGGACACTGGGCCTTCTGCAAAGCTTACTTTTACCCATCTGACACCCAGCCTCTATGGTTGCATGGGTTTATTCCATCACAGATGCAGGTTTTATCATTGAACTTCATGGGGTTCCTGTCAACAAATTTCTTCAGTCTGTCAAGGTCCCAAAGTGTAACCAGGCCTGCCCTTATACATTCCAATTTAGTACTAGATAATGGGCTTAGGTTACCTCTAGCAACTGACTGCCAATTGGATTTTTTTGCTGCTGTTCACATCTCCTTGGGACCGGAAGTCCAAGTAAATTCGTGTATTGTCCAGCTATCCACTCTAGCAACTGACTGCCAATTGGATTTTTTTACTGCTGTTCACATCTCCTTGGGACTGGAAGTCCAAGTAAATTCATGTATTGTCCACCTATCCGGTTCATATCCACTTGGACTATAATGATACTATAGGAGCTAGCACTAAGGTCTTGCTTCTGTAAACAGCGTTCACTATTCTTTGTCTTCCTATACCAAACCATTGATCTCATCATCAAAAGCCATCAGACTGGCAAGGCATGATTTGTGCCGTAAGCAGAATGCTTCTTTATCTTTATAGTGAAAGCTTGTGGAATTTCTTTTACCTAGTTGATATAACTGTAATGAGTAACTGCAGATAAATATCCAAATATGTTCTGAAACATTGAGCTCATCATCAAAAGCCATCAGACTGGCAAGGCATGATTTGTGCCGTAAGCAGAATGCTTCTTTATCTTTATAGTGAAAGCTTGTGGAATTTCTTTTACCTAGTTGATATAACTGTAATGAGTAACTGCAGATAAATATCCAAATATGTTCTGAGACTTCTCACAGGGTGTCCTCTTTGAAATGTTCCTTATTGCAACACAAACGAGAGCTTACGTCAGTTTACCAGAGTAACACAAACATTTCAGGTACAGCCCAAACTCAGCTTCAGTAGAAAAAGAAAAGAAAAGAGAAGAAAAGAGAAGAAAAGAGAAGAAAAGAAAAGAAAAGAAAAGAAAAGAAAAGAAAAGAAAAGAAAAAGTACAGTTTTAGAATATATGTATGGATCATTTTGTTTACTTTTGGAGGAAGGAGTTATAATATCTGTAATAAACTTGGTGTTCCAGCAGTGTTCTCGCTTTTCTAATCTCCTTGCTGTAGATCTATGTTCACCTTAGCTGAAAGTACAACTATGTCATAAAAAGTACGTATTTTAAATCATGTCATTATAGAAAATTCTGTAAGGTGTTAGGGGTGTGTCATTAATGGTACTGTTGAGAAATGTGAAACTTTGGAAGGACCATTATTGAATAAGCAATACTCTTTTTTTCTGATTGTTATGCTTAGATTAAAATTTAA
The DNA here is from genome assembly GCF_000710305.1 of Buceros rhinoceros silvestris. Taxonomy (NCBI): domain Eukaryota; kingdom Metazoa; phylum Chordata; class Aves; order Bucerotiformes; family Bucerotidae; genus Buceros; species Buceros rhinoceros. The sequence continues at coordinate 3,704 of NW_010415749.1, read as the reverse complement.
CACAGTAAATAAGAAATTTTGATATTGGATGTTACATCTGCTTGTAACATTTTGGAGTCTGAAACAGTGTAAGGGATTAGGGTGTAAAACTGTTTCTAAAATGAATACACAAAGATTTGCCATTTCATTTCCATATGAAGAGCAGTGAGAATTATACAGGGAATATTTTAGACAAAAGACAAAACTCTAAATTGTGATGTTGCCTTTTTTAAAATTGGTTCTGTAGCTCACATGTGAGGCTGGATAGATCTGCTACTGGTTTTGAAAATCTATTCAGAACTATCCTTTAGCTGACAGCTGTTAATTTGGTTTTATTGTTTGAAGTATAGTTTTCTAAGCCTGAAATAGACAAGGACATAGATATTTACATGTGTTGGAAATAAGCTTTTTTTGGTTTGTTTTTTTTTTTTTTCATGGTAATTACAAGTATAAAGAATATAAAGAACTTTTAATACCTGTCTAGAAAAGATATAACTTTAAGTTGTTAATAGGCAAAATATGACTGGATACCAAAGAGCAATTAATGTATCAATGACTAAAACCTTAAAGCCTAAAATAAGCCTTTCTAAGTGGCACTTGTAGATGATTTATTGACTAGAAACTAAATAAGCTTACCAAACTATGTTTCCTAAAGATTGATCTCTTGCTGAATGAAGCTGTTAAGTTGAAGTTTAAATTATCTTCTTCCAAGAAATATGTTAAATCCATTGGGTGTTTGTAACAGCATTAGATTTCCAAGATGGAGTGTAGGTCATGCATAGGGTAGGCACAAGATCTGAAGTAGTTCTTTGCATGATTTGCTCCTAAGGGTTTTGTTTGTTTTCTTTCCAGATAAAAAACCAAGACAATTTTCAGCAAGAGCTACACTGACTGGAGTATGTTAATTTTCAATGGAAAATACAAATCAAAACATTTAAGAACTTAAATTTTTTTTGTTCTGTAGAAAGAGGGAATCCTTTAACTGTGAAATTCACTTTAGCTTTACTGACGTCCATGGATTTGTTTTAATATTTAGCAGCTGTATTCTTGGTCAATAATATACAAACACATTTAAAAAAATATCTAATTGAACACTGAATTAATAGGATTTTAGATTGTGTTTTCTGAATAATTTAGAAAGCTCTATGAAAATTATTCTTTTCATCCTTTAACATTTTCTGTCTTTCAAACAGTAACTGCAATCAACTAAACTTGTTACAAATTCTCTCTGAAAAGTTTCAATTTATTTGGTGGTTTGGATCAAAAAATTAGAGCACAGCAGTACCAGGAATTTCTCTCATGTGCAATCACATTCACTGCCCAGAGCAACAATTTTGTAACTCTTTACACTAGGGAAAATATCTAATCATTAGTTTCTTTAGCTAATTCAGAGACATTTAGCATTTCTTAAAATATATTTATTAAGTAGGTTAAGTTTTCTCTCGTTAAAATAAGGACTGTTGCTTCCACATACTTTCTTTTTAAAAATAGGATAGTTAATTTAATTTTTTTTTCAGTTACTGTCACCTCATTCCTTTTATTAATTATTATTTGGCCAATGCTTTTTGTGATTTAGTTGAGTTTTGAGTCAGAGCTTATAGGTGAATTTAATGCCCTTGGTCTTAAATTCACTGTTTAAATATTTAAGTGTTCAGTAAATGTCGCAGTTAGAAATTAGAAAGCTGGAATTTCTGAAAGGTTTATTTTCTTTTGTGACTTTATGTTGCCTCGGGGAGCATGTGAACCCACCCGAGGACTACACAAAAGAGTTTTAAAGTGATTTGGTTGGGCATGTTCAGGCTTGTTTAGGCTTTTTAGGAAAAGAGAAACAAGTGAAACAAATGTTTTAACTTAAAAGGGTGGAATAAAAGTGGTTTAATGCTCAAAGCAACTAAAACCACGAATCAATCATTTAAACAGGACTGATGATAAGAGAGAGAGAAGAGAGAGATGTTAATAAATACATAAATAGGTATATGCAGATAAATATACATCTCTCCCATTGAATCAACATCCCCCATTTAGCAGACAAAGCTCTTGCCACGTGGCCACTGCTGGAAGGTGGAGGGGCACGGTGGTGGCAAACTTTCGCAAAAGAGTCTTTCCCTCTCACCTCTTGTAGGAGACGGCTCGGCATCTGCTGTTCCGCGGTCCATGGGCAGGTGTCGTGTGTCTCTTGGGCGACGATCCAGCTGCATCTGGTCCTGGCAGGATGGCTGAGAGTGCACAATGATGGCTTGTGTCCAACTTTTCATCCACCAGCATCCCCAAGTGCATCTCTGCAGGGTTGCTCTCAATCCCATCATTCCCCAGCCTGTATTGATACGACGAGTTGCCCCGAACCGGGTGCAGGACCTTGTACTTGACCTTGTTGAACATCATGAAGTCCACGTGGGCCTTCACTGAAGTTCACTTCTTGATCTTGTCCATGTTTGTCTGGATGGTGTTCTGTCCCTCTGTCATATCATCTGCACCACTCACCTTGGTGTTGTCAGCAAACTTGCTGAGGGTGCACTTGATTTCACCACGTATATCATTGATGAATGTACTAAATAGTACTTGTCCCAACATGGACCCCCGAGGAACACCACTTGTCACTGATCTTCATCTGAATATTGAGCTGTTGACCACTACCCTCTGGATGAAACCATTCAAGCGCTTCTAATTGATTCAGTTACTAACTTGATCTCCTTCTATTACAAAGTTTATTACAACTAGTGGATAAGGAAAAGCCTGTGGGTGTTGTCTATCTGGACCTTAGCAAAGCCTTTGACACTGTTTCCTACATCATTCTCCTGAAGAAATTGGCTGCTCATGGCTTCAGTGGGTGTAGACTGGGTGAAAAACTGGCTGGATGGTTGGACAACAGAGTGGTGGTAAATGGAGTTCAATCCAACTGGCGGCTGGTCACAAGTGAAGTTCCCCAGGGATCAGTATTGGGGCCTGTTCTCTTTAGTATTTTTATCTGTTATCTGGGTGGAGTGAGTGCTCTTTCAGGAGTTTTGCAGGTGGTACCAAGTTGGGTGGCAGTCTTGTTCTGGTTGAGGGTATGGAGGTTCTACACAGGGCTCTGAACAAGCTGGATTGATGATCTGGGGTCAGTTGAATGAGATTCAAGAAGGCCAAGAGCCAGGTCCTGCACTTGGGCCACAACAACCCCCTGCAATGCTGCAGGTTTGGGATAGAGTGTCTGAAAAGGTGCCCAATGGAAAAGGGACCTGGGGCTGTTTGTCAACAGCTGATTGAATGTGAGCCAGCAGTGTGCCCAGGTGGCCAAGCAGGCCAAGAGCAACCCGGCTTGTATCAGCAATAGTGTGGCCAGCAGGAGTACGGAAATGATTGTCCCCCTGTACTCATCACTGGTGTCAAGGGTCGAGGGACCGAGGTACCTACGCCGCGAATTCCTTAACAGACCCCTTTGTCTTGTTAGAGACAGAGAGGTTTTTTTTTTAAAAAAAAAGGGAAGGAAGAAATTCATACCTCGGTCTACATTCGGAAAAAGCTGAAACAACCTTTTAATAAACAATTATTCACACATAACTATGCCCTATAAATATATATACATATGCATATATTTACAAACCAAAGGGAAAAAAACTGAGGGAAAGGAAAAGGACTCAGATAACAGGTTTACACAAACTGTTCCTTTTTCAAGGCCAGTGCTCTGGGCAGCTTTGTTCCTGGCAAGCATCCAGTTCTTTGGCAGGCAGCCAATGATGAGATAA
>NW_010415748.1:46751-56137 GCF_000710305.1 Buceros rhinoceros silvestris | reverse complement strand
GCCTCTCGTGCGGGCTCCGGGGGCTCGCTGGTGAAATCAAAGCGGCGCCGGGGTTTGGGTGACAGCCTCCGTAGGCAGCGGATGCGCCTCTCGGGAGCAGTGTTCCCAGGAGCACGCCCGAGGGCTCCTTGGGTTACACGGCTGTCGCGGTGCGAACAAACCGTCCCTTTCCCACAAACCCGCCTGCAGAAAGCACACACCGGAGAACCGGGGAGTTCCACCGCTCTTGGCCACCGGGACATCTCCCGACGAGTCCGGGAAAGGAGCTCCAGAAGGACGGAGCTTGTAAACGGCCACGTTCTCTCCTGGATGAAAAAGAAAAATATCTCATGACGTTCCACGAGCCTTGCTTTGACGCTGAGAGCAGATATCCCAGTTCCAGTTCATTTTTACTGCAAAACTGACAGATGAAAACAGGATATTTTTTAAACGCACAATATCCTACAGAAATAGCAGCAAAATGAAATAAAGTAGTATACAAATCAGGAAGAGCAGATGCATAATTCCCAGGCCAGATGCAGCCCACCTGGCTCAGGGATGCCCGGCAAATGGCACCGGCCTGTGTGTGCCATTCAGAAGCGAGAAGGCACTCGGATTCTGGATGCGTCAGTGCAGGGGTTTTGGGGAACCAGCATGGTTATCCTTGTGAGATGTTCCCCAGCGCTCCTGGATCTGCGGGGAGATGAGGAGGATATTCCCCGTGGACACGGTCTGGCCATGCAGTTATAGAGACGTTTTTATCTTTTTCTTTGCCTAGTCTGTGCGCACACCCTTGAGACTGGGAAAAGCAGGCATCTGCTGAGCGGTGTGGCATTCTGCCCAGCTTTTTGTTGTCAGTATTGCCTGACTATGGTGGAGTCTTTCACCAAGAGTGTTTCTGAAAATTAATTACCATCCTGTTTTTCTCCATGTTAAAATCAACACTTAAACATTCTTTCTTCTCTAGAGAGTTTCCTCTCCATACGGGAAAAAAAACACCAGTGGGAAATTGTTTTGTAGTGATTTTATTTTCTAAGTTTATTTTTTCATATCTACAGCACACCAGATAAGATTGAACAGTCAGCTTAACTTTTCATTAGCGAGGTCTGCTGGTACGGCTTTTGCCAAGGGCAGCTCAGCACCAGTCAGTGAATGAGCAGGGACAATTCTGAACCCTGTGGCACAGAGATCGAAGGGCCAGTGTTTTGCAGCTGGTTACTGCCGGTAAGGCAGCGTGTGGTTAGCTGTTCCCTTTGGAGTTATGCTTCCTTGTGGGCTGTATTTTACCTTTACTTAAAGGTGCATTTTCAGTTAAAGTACTGCTAGCTCTGCAGAAACCGGAGGTGTTAAAACCAGAGGGAAAAGGCTGTTTTCTGGCTTTTTTCTTAACTCGCAGTTTTACCTGGTCCAGCAAATCTGAGCTATAGTTATTAAGAGGGATATGGCACTTCCTATGCTGCCCACTGCACTTTTCTCGATTACTGCTCAAACTACTGGCTCCATCTCCCATTAGCTGACACGTTTGTTCCCTCTTATGTGTATTTTCACCTTAGTAGAAGTTCATCAGCTTGCATGAAAAATTATGAACAGACTTCTGAACACAAGACTCTGAGAAGATTTGAGCAGCCGTTGCTCAGAAACTGCACAGAAACTGCACTCATCAAAGATGTGCGAGTCCTTCCCACTCAGTAAAATGCAACTGACATTGCCTAAAATCCTGTAAGACCTGTGAGCTGGAAAAGGCAACTTCTTCAGCCTCTTTTCCCTCTATCAGAACTGTATCAGAATGGATGCACCAGGTCTGTCTTTGCCAGTTCGGGCTCTTTTTTGTGTGGACTCCAGCTGCCCTGTCTCAGTCTCTGCTGTTCAGATCCCTGCATGGCACTAATCCTGTATGTTTTTTAAATCTTACTGCTTCCAAAAAGCCTGAAAACTCAGCACACTGATATGGGAAAGGCAAAATGGACAGGTTTTGATAGACAAATAGTAATTAGTAATTAGTAATAGTAATTTTTCCAAACTGTTTGCTCCCCTCACCCCTCCTTTGATTTTGTACACCTTTCCTTTCTTCTTCTCCTAATTACGGCCTGCTCGGACTGCAAATCTTTGTAGCATTGACGTCTCATTTTGTCCTATCTACCACAGCTCCTGACATGGAGTGCCTTGGGAGTAACACTGGTTTTCAGGACAGGCAGAATGAGACCCCTGCAGTAGAGGGCAGTAATAGTGCTCTTTGTTGTGTTCCTCTCTGACAGCTCGTGCCGCAGAATCCTGGAGTGTGTTTGAAAGCCGCAGCAGCGGCCCCGCCACTGGAGGAGGAGTCAGAGCCGCGCAAGCTGTTCTGCGCTCGGTTAGCGAGGGTTAGCAAGTCTCCAGTGGTGTGGTGGGATGGGCAAACTTCTCTCAGAAAAAAAATTAATCATTTGTCCCTTCATGCTGAGTTTTGACTCCATTTCTGATCATCATAATAAAAGAGGCTAAGTTCATGTTGTCCTAAAATAAGAAAGAAAAAAGTTTCTTATTTAAACCAAAAAAACCCCACTTGTGGAAAAAACCCTCCTTTGTTCATCCTCTGTAATGTAACTTCTCCCACTAGCATTAAAATGTTTTAAAATAGCTTCTTCAATATCCACCATTCATTTGTTTTCCTCGGGGTCACAAACTGTTTTGTATATGGAAAGAGGAAAGTGTCACTTGTTCTCTAAACCTACACTCTCCTCCTGCCCTTCCGGGAAATCTCAGGCAAGCTGTGTCTTTTGGAAACAGCAGCCAATTTCCAGGAATATTCCAGTGAGTACAGACTTTCTCACCAAAGTGGAGTCTGAAGGCCGAGCGCTCGGATCAAAGGGAGAGCTGGATGGAGCTCAGTCACTTGAAGCCCCTCGGGATGCTGCAGGCAGGGCCTGCCCGGTGTCCAGGCTGCCTGCAGGGACCTGCTGCTGGAGGAGACCCCTGCCTTGGCACACACCCTGCTGAGGGCAAGCAACAAGGGACTGCCCCAGGGACGCTCCCCCGCTGAAGCTGTGCTGGAAGGAGCTCAGGTTTAGGAAACCCACTGCTGAGAAATTACCTTTTTAGGAAGTTTTATCTGAAGCAATGCTCCAGCTGTGCTGTGGTATGAAAAAAAGTTGAAAATTCTGCCCTGGATAGGTTGTAGTTGTCCTGTGGTCTAGAGAGAAAGGCTGGAGAAGCAGAACCCTTCGGAAAGGGTTTGCAATGGGCTGTGCTGTGTGTGCAGCGGGAGCCAGGCCCTGCTGCCTCTGTCCTGAGCATCTGCTGAGCTGCCACTCTTGGGGCCAGAAGAGGGGATTGAAACAGCCCTACTCCTCTAACCGCAGCTCTGAACAGGAGGGGCTGCTCTGGATTCACCCCTGGAAATGCCAGTGCTGCTTTGCTCCAGCTGCAGTCATGGGCTTGGGCTGGGGCTCTCTATGGCCCCATGTTCTTACACACTGGCCTAGTCTATCACCCTTCTCCTTGGTGTATTTTCTCTTTCAGTTGGTTCTTCTCTTCCCTCATTAACTGACCAGGCTCTCTCATTTCCAGCCTGGAGGATTGCTCTTCTGAGACCAAGCATCACACCCTTGCAGGTGTCTCTCTGGGCAGGCTGCACCCTAGGTTTTCCCTAGACAGATACCCCAGGTCCAGCCCTTCTTCCGCCAAGGTTCCTCCTGGGCCTGGGATGGTGCTCTGTGTACTCCACTGTGAGGAGAGTCTGCACTTGCAGATATCCCCTGCTCCTTACCGCTGCTCCTGGGCTCCCCACACCCCACCAAGAGGGCAGCAAACATCCCCTAGACTTGATTGGTCTCACCAGAAGAAAGAAACCCACTCAAGCCTCTGCCATCTAGACCACAACTTTAAAAACATTTCAGAACTGCGCAGCAGCTCTGTCAAATGACAACCTTTTTCTTTAATGATAGATGTTGCCATTAATCAGGCGTTTGCTTGCTTTGCTCGAATAAGCCAAACTCATTTCAAGAACAAAAGGTCTGCCACTGGAATAGCCCAGCTTTTCAATTTCAAACCATCTGCAGATTACAGAATAAATAAAATATTCAGCATACACAAATACTGTGCGGAATGATATGATACAGACCATTTCACTTCCTTTCATCCTTTTCCAGCTTACTGGCTTTTAAGTAATGGATAGATCTACATCGAAAGCTCCACTCAAATAAGAGTAAACAAGTACTTAAAGCACACATTACACATGGCGTTCCTAGCCACCTGTAAAGGGTAGAGAATGAGTCTTGAAAGAAGAGAGAGGGAGATTCATAAACTCCTCCACGAGACCAGAGCATGGAACAGTGGAGTGGTGATATGTTGGAACACTCGGCATGTGTAAGGCACCAGCCGTCTATAGGGGAGCATCTGTGTTTGGTGACAAAAGTCAAAACAGACTTTGCTGACAGGACACTAAAATCTACTGCGTCCTTTCAACCCTTTTCTGTTCATCCCCCCCCCTTTCCTATTCAGCCACCTTGAAGGTTGCTAGGCAGTCTCTTTCATGGCAATTTGTGGGGTACTTTCTATAGCTCTGCCTCCTCCTTGCTCTCCTCTTGCAGGTCTATCTCCTAAGCAGGGCTGTTGGATACATTTCCTCTCCTTATCAACTTTCAGTCCAGCTTTCTTCACTCCTCCCTCGGCCCCGTGAAACTTCATCTGCAGCAAATTCATCCATGCTGCTTGATGACTCACAGATGCATCCTCTGCTCCAGACCTGTCTCTTGCTGAACAGCTCTGTCTACTCACCTTCCCATACCCAAACACACTAGCAGACAGTGGTCGTTCACGCAGCCCCGGTTCTAGCTGAAGCTTTCCTTCTCTCAGTGTTTGCAACACGCCCGCTCTTGCCCTAACACGTGCAGCCCTGGCCCAGTAGAGTCTGGTGAGAAAGCTGTTGCAAAGATCTCTGTGTTACATCTCTCTCTTTAAATGACTGCACTGGAACCCGTTTCTCTGTCTTACCAAGCATAAGTTGCTTGTCATCATGCAGAGGGCTCCTGGCAGCCAGTCCCTGCTCTGTCTGTCACTCCCTCGGTAGTCAGATGTGAGCTCCCTTCTCAAAAGGCTCATGATAGCAGTCTTCAGCACCACATTGCCAGCTTTTCAAGCCATCTTTCTTGTGATTCTCTGGTACTATCCCTTAGCTTGGGTGTATTCCGTAAGGCTCAGAGAGGAGAGTTTTGAGGACCCCTTCCAACTCAAACCATTACGTGATTCCATGATTCTATGATGTAACCTTATGCCTGATCTGAGTCCCCTTCCTCCCTGGCCCAGGACAGCTCCCCTAAACCTAAACCTAATCCTAACCCTAACCCTAACCCTGCTGTTTCTGCTTCCCCGGGTATTATCCCACAGTGCTTATTGCTACCAGCATTTGATATCAGCTGATATCAAAATGTGAATGAGTCAGCTAAGCTCTTTCTAGGAACTCCCCTCGTTTCTCACTTCTTAACATGGCTGACTTGTGGCTTTGATTATGTTTTATTGCCTTTGAAATTGCAATGAAACACTGTTAAGTTGTCTGAAATGGAAAGCTTTTTGTCTTTACAGAGTACTTTGGAATGTTTTTCTTTATTTTATATTTGTCCTTCTTAGCAGAAAGTTGAATGACAGCTTTACCAGACGTCTCTGATGCCTTGAAATGCGACACACATATTATTTTCTTGGAACTATTGCCCTACACAACACGTATTGCACATATTAATTACACAGTAGTTCCTATAGACTTCTGTTTTGCAACTGTTTTTTTCTTAAGATACCACAAAAGATTCTTTTAAAATGGTACAGATGGCTGACATTTATTTGGAGTGGTTTGTCCGCAGCACTTCCTACTCATACCACTTTATTTTCATGCTAGTAGGTCAGTGTCTTAGCCATCATAACTTTTCCACTGTGTTCCTTCTATCTGAAGTACCAGCCCTCATATGCCGCTCCAGAATTTCAGGTCCCCACAGCCTGATCCCCCCAGATCTTGGCAAAAGTACACAGCCATGTCCATGGTCCTTTCTGCCTGCACTCCCTCGCCTGCTTGTCAGGCAGCCGCCCTATTCACTGACCCTTTCATCAACTCAGTTGATGTTCTCAGGACTTAATCATTCATTTCTGGCCACTTCCCATTCTTTTACCTTCTGATGTTCCAATTTCCATTACTAAATTCTCGCTCACCTGATTTCCTCTGCCTTTGTGAAACTAGACAGTGCCTCCCTGGCTCGTTCCCTTTCTTTCCTTAGTATTAATTTCATTTTTATTTGTTACCTTCAAGCCCTGCAGAAAAGGTCTTTTCTGGAATGTGTCCATTATCCTACTCAAACAGCCTGTAGCACCAACACTGAGCCCCTTACCTCTCTACCTTATCTTGTGGCATCTTCACCTTGTTTCCTTAGGAGGGTCCTGGTGGCTCAAGTGTTCACATGCATCAATCTTCTCTGATCTGTGCCAGGAGGCATCTGGCATTGTCAGCCCTTTGAGTTTTATTCCCTGAAGTTAGTCCTCTTCTCTTTTGGTTACAGCTTCTAACGGGTCACTCTGTCTGCTGTGATACATGGTATATCCATTAAAGGTTATGGAAATGGCAGGTAACTCTCCCTGAGCAGCAGCATCCATCAGGGCAGAGTCACACTAATCACCTACTTATCTCCTGTTCAATAGACTTGCTACAGTGCTTGTTACGAATTCATTTAATCAGATGCACAGTGTCCCAATATGTACTAATGGCGATGAGAGACATGACAAACCAAGTGCTGGTTTAAAATTGCAAAATGTATTACTGTGGCTACTGATGGGTTCTTACCCTTAGGGCCTCTTTGCTTGCCTGTATGTTAAATCTTCATCCCCAAATTCTCATTGCTCCATGAGGACACTGCTCTTTGCTGTACAGGCAAACACACACTGTCCGTGTGCACACCTGCCATCGCAGTGGTGCCTGCAGGGGGCTGGTGTCCTTCTTGTAGAGACATTGCTGCTAGGCTCTAGCAGACCTCCCTGACAGCTGATGGCTGTTTCTCCCTCTGCTCAGGACAGTGACTTGTGCTCTGGTGTCTCGTTGTGCAGAGAGAGGGCACAGCCCACCAGAGGGCTGGTGTCTCCACTGTGGAGGCAGTGGTCTCCAGCTGGAGTGCGATGCACGGGAAAGGGCCAGGAGCTGCTGTCCAGCCCCAGAGAGGCCTCTGTAAGCTCTCCTGGCTGCTTGACAGGAGGTGATGAAGATGTTATTCACGCTGGTTTTATGCATACAGGGTATTCTCCTTCATTTATGGATAATCCATATCCTTTTTAATTAGCTGTTGTAATTGGAGTGCTGCCAGGAGATAATGATGCTGTTTGTTGACTGGGGCTCCAGTTGACTGAAGGACTCCATCCTTCCCACTCTGAACACACTGGCCTTGGGGGGGCTGGTCCCAGCACAGGGTCTGGCAGGGCTCCCCCGTCCCTGTGTGGCTCAGCTGACAGGACCTGCACTGCTCCAGAGAGGGCAGGGGCCATCCCCTCTGCCCTGTGCAGACACGGGATGTATGTGGGGATCCACACCACCACCAGCACTGCTGAGCCAGAACTGCCAGGAGCAGAGGTGACCACCCTTCAGGTCCCTGCTCAGATCACTGTCCTTCCTCAGTGCTCTGTTTGTATAGACGTGCTCTGACCCATCCTCTGAGATGGTCTTCCAGCCCCTTGGCAGCAAAATCTTGCACCCAGGTACTGCTGCACACAGACAGCAGCACCCAGAGGTACCTGGAGTTCACAGCTCCCTCAGGGCTGACTCCGCTCAAAGGTGAGGTTCACCACAGATAGGCTCCTCTATGGCTGGCAGTGGGACCTCCAGCTGCTGGGCACCATGGCAGCTCAGGCTGCTTGCCATTGTACAAGTGACACCCTGCAGTCCACTGCTCCTCTGCCAGCCAGTTTGTCCAACTGGAGGGAAAGTCGGTTTTAAGAATGGTCATGCCATGAAGAGCTGTTCAGACAATCCAGGAAGAGACGGGCACAGCAAGCTCATTTTCCGAAGACTGGCATAAGCTTTGCAGCAGGTTGTGCTAAATGTCTTATTGCTTCATATTAATCTCTGCAATTCTGGGGATGCTTTTATTTTGCAGGTGTGGAGAGGCGTTTCCAAAACCAAAAGGGATTCCTAATCACAAAAGAATGATTGTTCCTGGCACACTGCTTGATGTACGCAGGCAGACTTTGGTGTAAGCTGCTGTGGTGCCAGCTCTAGTCAGCATCTCAGCAGCCTGTCCAGTCCAGAGTAAGTCAAGCGATGGAGCTCCTCCAGCCTGTGTCAGCATCTTCTGGAGAGATGCCTTGCTGCGGTGTCCTTCATTGCAGCTGCAGGTGCTGAGTACAGCAGATGCTGCTATCACATTACTGCCTCAGAACATTATACGTGTATTTCTATGCAAAACCAGCTCTTGGGCCTTGTCACTTTGGCAATGCTTTTTACACCATGCCAGGAGACTGCCTGCAGCCTGGCGCAGCGCAGCCAGCACAAAACTTTCTGCTCACATCGCCCCTGTGCTTCATTCTGTGCTTTCAGAAAAAGGGAGAAGCATTAGCCGCTCCTTCCATCTGCTGTCATGGGTCTGTCCTGAATGTGGCAGGTTCCTGCAGCTCTGTGCTATCAGGAGGAGCACCGCTTTGTGCCTGACCTCTCCCTGGACCATGATTTCAGCACTGGTGGCTCAGCACGGTGGGACACCACTGCCACGAGACTGCTGTGGGATCCTTCTGGGCTGACTCTGGCCACCCTCCCCCGGTGCTGGTGGGTTCCTGCAGTCTCTGGGGGGAAGCTGCTGGCCCTTGGCAGGGAAAGCCTCCATGGGGTGTTTTGAGGTAGTGAAAGGCAGGATCTTCAGCCAGTTGGAGAGCAGCAGCTGTGGTGTCCACAGAGTGCAAGAATTTGGGCTGGAATGGGTCGGGGCAGGGAACTCCTGCAGAAGTACTTTTGTAAGGAGCAGCGTGGGGAAGCAGCATGCTTTGAGCCGCTGCTGTCAGACCTGCCTCCACTCTGCCTATTTCTCTGGGCTGAATTTTTCTGGAAAGTCACAGAAGAGACATGCAGGGTGCTCTTGGCCAGAGACTTTGCTTGCTGGAAACAAATAATAATGTTCTGTTATTGTGTTTCATTTTAAATAATAATGCAGTATGAAAATCCATGGCAGCCTTTGTAGGAAGACAGAGGGAGTTCTGAGTCAGCGGTACGGCCAAGGGACTGCGAATGCAGCCCCGCTTTGTGCTGGTGCTCCCTGTGCAGCAGTGCCTACCCTAACGATTGCTTCTCCGCAGGCGGCTCAAGCAGCGCTGACATTCTATCTGCAGAAGTGCAGTGCCTCCAGGAGACGCTGGCAGCCACTGTCTGCTGGCGCGCTGCTCCCAGCCCCCGGTTTCAGGGGCCTTTCTCGACG
>NW_010415748.1:33282-46691 GCF_000710305.1 Buceros rhinoceros silvestris | reverse complement strand
CTGCTGGCGCGCTGCTCCCAGCCCCTGTTTGCAGGGGCTTTGCTGACGGGAGCTGCATCACCAAGGACCGCTTTTTCCTCCAGGAAAGGCAAACAGGTCTGCGCTTCCCCCAGATTTTCTTTCTAAAGCGATAGCTTGGCCACGGTTCTGCAGTGTAGTGCTGCAGTCTCCTGTTATGTAGGGTACCTCCAGAAACAGCCCCAAAGGTCCTGGCCTTTAGCTGATGTCTGGAGTGCGAAGGATGGGTCCAGGAGGGTTTGGACCTCCTTGCCTTTGCACAGAGCCCTGTGTTCGAGGAGTCTGGCCACCTCTTCTGAATCCCATCTTTTGAAGTCACAGTGCAAACCCACTCTCACCATCAGTGCCCAGTGTGGTTCCTCACAGCCACTTGCAAAGGTTTCCTCTGGCTACTGGGCTCAAGAAGCAGCTACCTAAGATCAAGTGCTAAGAGTGCTCAGTATCATGAACTCCTTTGGCTGCTGGCAACAGCTGTCATATGTGGTATAATTAGAAGAAATGTGTTGCCTGAAGTATTAATTAATAGACAAATAATCAGCACCGAACCTGTGCACCTGAGCTCTTCGACCACATGCAGCAGTGCAAGGGCTGGCCACTGCTTGAAATCCAACTGTGCACATCAGTGCATTAAAACGGTCCCTCGCTTATTGCGGTTTCATCAAAGGAAGTTCAGTGAAGAAATCTCATTTTATCAGATGCCAGTTGTGGGCGTGACCCCCTGGCCGGTCCGGGAAGCAGCCCTGTAAGCCTGCTGTCAGTCAGCAGCAGGAGGCGTGTTATTTAGGAGGAGACAGAGAGGTTGTGTCAATGGGTGATTGGAAAGCCAGCTCATCTCTGGGCAGTAGAGTGAGCTTGAAACCAATCCAAGCATAGTACATAACCATAACTCAGAAACTATAAACACATGTGATAAGGAAGAAACTGGGCACTTAGAATTTGTAGTGTGTAGGGGCTGCAGCAGTCTGCTGCAGTTGTATCTTAGTAAAGGCCTTGTGTGCACACAAACGGTTGTCACATTGTTCGCCCTGAATATTTGTGACGTATGATTTACCACTACAGCCAGTCATCTAAGAAGTCCCCAATTTTTACTGAGTTCAAATTAATTATAAAAAATCCATGTAGAGAGGATGCAGGAAAAAAAGGAGAATTTTCACATTATTTAAGAACTCTCCCCCCTTTTTGTCTTCATGTCTGTTTTCTCATCTCCGTTTCAAGAAAAGGGGACTGGCTGCTGCTGCCCAGGGTTCAGCAACCCTGGACAGCTCTGACTTTGGCTACTGGTCCTCAAAATGTGTGGCCTGAAATGGCAGGGAGGGCGAAACTGCATGTTTTTAAAAAGTCAGCATGTCAGGTGAATCACAAACAAATTTGCAGTTTCAGCAGTTTCAAGCACAGTTCGAACACTGTGTCCTTGGATATTGCAGTATCCCTTCAAGGTGCAAGTGAGCGAGTTAGAAATGTTTCCCTGGGGTAAAACCAGCGTTGTCCTCGGGTGGGAGGCTGAGCCCGGGTAGTTGAGAGGAGCCGGGCCGTTGACAGGGTTTTGAGCAGGTGATGTTCAGGAGGAGATGCTGGTGAGCGAGTCTGCCTGGCCTCACACAGAAAGTCCATCTGGCCCCACTCTCCGTGGGCAGGGTGGGTGCGGAGCGGCTATTTTCCACAGTTTAATCTCCTTCTTTCCACCGCTCTGTGCTTAGGGGAAATGCTCTCTGCATTTGAAGTTAAAGGCTCTCAGTGAAATTTTCTTCTGAAAACTTGACTTACTGATTTCTCAGTTATCTATACTTTTGGTCTCTGTAATAGTTCATCTCAGAAAAAAGCACCATTTATTTACACATTACTTTAGTTGCTTCAGAACTGTTCCTGATATTTTTATTTGATCTTCCCACTTCTTGCACAAAGGAAAGAGCAAGCAGATTATTTACTTTCTCCATGCCGGTTATTTTTTCCAGACCTGTAGCTTTTCCTTGCCCTCATTTCTCTCTTTCACAGTCTGAGGATTCCTGTTCTGTTTACTCACTATTTAGTTCTATTTTCTGTTCCTCATTTTGAACTAGAGATTACTTTTAGCTCAGAAGGACAGCTGGAGGCCTCTGGTCCAATTGCCTGCTCAAAGCAGGGAAAACATTGATGTCAGATCAGGTTGCTGTACAGCCTGGTTTTACTGTCCCCTATTCTAACATTCCAGTTGCTATGTCCCTGCTTTGGCTTCCACACACTGTGCTGCTGAAGTCAGGATGCTCATTGCCCGCTGGATCCCCCTGCCAGCAAAGCCAGCTGTCCCACCACAGAGAGCTCCAGGTTGCTTCGGCATAATCTGCCTTTGGCAAACCTGTGCTGGCAGTCCCTAAGCCTCCCACACGCCTGGGCCTGCCTACCCGCGGGGTTTGCTCCATCACCTCTCTGGGGTCTGAGGAGGGACTGCCTGGGCTGGAATCCCCAGCCATCCTCCTTGCCCTGCTCAAGAATGGGTGATGCTTCCTTCCACTGCAGCCACTGAGGACTGTCCCGGCTGCTGGGACCTTTCAGTGAAGCTGGAGAGCGGCACCGCGATGACACTTCGGTTTCATCTTGTCAGAGGCACAATGGCATAGTGTTACTTATAACAATTTCTGGCAGGGAACTTTCTTTTCAGCAGCTTACAAGCGCTGACATTTTCTTACTTCTGCTGCAGCTCCAGGACGTCGCTCCTGGATAGCAGTGATCAATTTTCACAGCTCATCAGGGTCTCTGTACAATTCAGGTCGTTTCCTGTGTGCCCATAAATTTAACATTTACCAGCACTGAGTTTCACCTGGCATATCTTCTCAGAGAGGTGCTGGGGTGCAGGTTGCTGCATGACAGTGTTTTCTCCATTTGTGTTTTCCATCATACCCCCTGGGAGGCTGGCTTGGGAGTTCAGCAACCTCCAGACACCTGAACACGTATGGTGACCTGTTGCCCTGCCAGGACAGGACCCCAGTTGTGTCTGAGCTGGGCAGCAGCAGAGGGGACATGCTCCCACCAGGCAGGGGCTGTGAGTGCCTCTGCTGCTGCTGAGGGTTTGGTAGCTGCGGGTGTCAGGGTACACAGCAGCTTGGGTCTGGGAGAACAACTCCATTTCCAATGTCTGCTTTCACAGCATGGTTTGAGAGGTGCTGCCAGCTTTCGGTCGCTGCCGCATTTGCCTTGCTCATGCTGACAGAATGAGCACTACTAGTTGTTATAACTGTTTTAAGCACCCAGGAGTGCTCACTGCCCTATAGAGCACTTGAAAATTGCGCTGTTGCTCGTGTCAGAGAGACCCAGCCTGACCTGGCTATCCAGCTAACCTGAACATGTCAGGTAGGGATGATGGAACCAGTGAGTTGCACAGGAGAGAACTCGTGTATTGTCTGGCTGTGGCATGTTTCCCATTAATCACACAAATTAACTGTGACAGTTAATGAGAAACTCTCCCATTTTTAGACAACAATGCTTTAGGAGATTCACCTCACTTCAGAAAGAAGTGCTGGGTTTTCAGCTTGAAGTAAAAGTGAACTACTTTAAAAGACTGTCAAGTGGAGCAGAGAGCATCACGTGGTGTGGGGCAGTTTTAAGCACTCATCACTGCACGAGAACTGAGGTGTATTTTCTGCTCAAGACTTTTTCACTCATCTATTTCCTTTTGACTGGTATTGTGTGTCATTTAATGGAACTGGATTAATAAAGACTTAATATAACACACCCCCCTGCCCCGTGAAGTTACCCCTGAGTCCTGGAGAGCACTGGCGGGTGGTGTTGTCTGGTGGTGATCGCGGTGGTACGGCTGCAGCTCGAGGAGCAGCAGCGATGGAGCCAGGCTCAGAGATTCTCTGCCGATGTGTCAGTGTGTCTTTTAACACCTGCAACATAATAGCAGGAACTAGTTAATCACAAATAATGAAAAGACAGGGAATATCTGCCTTTGTCATCCTGTGGCATCCAGGATGCTTTTCACCTTAGGCAAGCCTATGATAATCATAATTATGATCATAATATAGTGATGATGATAACAATAACAAATTATTTGGAGCTGTTTTTTTAATCAAAGCTTTTGATTTTGGTGGTTTGGGGTTGGGTTTTTTGGTTTTTTTGTCATTTTGTAGAAAGTAGTCTGGTGATGTAACAAAAACAACTTACTAAAAAAATGAAAGGCACAACTAAGATGGTAATGTAGTTGTACCTGACTGGCTAGAAGAAGATTCTCAATTAAAGAAACAATTCAAAAGTGAGGGTAAAAAAAGCATCCTAGAAAAACCTGCCTGTGCTTTGTAACGAGGCCCTACTGATTGTGGGGAACCCTGTCCCCTCAGTCACGAAGCCAGCGCTGTGCTCGTAGGTGCTGGTGGGGGTGGCAGGCAGGTGCTCCTTCAGCATCCCAGAGCAGGGGACCAGCAGGCCCCCTGCCCGCCCCACAGCAGCGATCCCCTGCCCATCCCTGAGGGGTCGTGGGGCGCTGCGGGCACTGGAGGAGGTGCCACCCCCCAGGCTGGGGGGGTGTGGAGCCTGGGCATGGGGGGCCTGCCTGCCCCAGGAGGTGTTTAACTTCTGCCTGCCGGGCTCTAAGGACTCCCACTGAAACAGTTTTGCAAAGCCAAAGAGCATTAAAAGTTCGTTAAAATGGCAGATAGAAATGATTTGGCATTGCTGCTGCTGAGCGTGCCCTGGCAGGGTGCCTGCTGCCACCCTCCCTCTGACCACCCACGTGGTGGCCACCTCTGAGCAAAGGGCTCTTCTACAACCCCAGCATTGTGAACAGAGCGGGGTTGTGCTTTGGGAGCCTGGCACCACACAGAACCATTGCAGGTGCAAACTGTGACCTAAAACCTTCTTCCAAAAGCAATAGTATTGGTAGGAGTAAAAATGCCTTTTTGGGACCCAACGTGCCGTGTTTAAGGAGAGCAATGGCAACATACCCCACTGGCCCCGTGTCGAGGCTGCTGGGACAATGGTTTCCCCAGGTCCCCTGTTGTAGCTTTTACAGCTGTTCTAATGCCTCTTTTGCAAAGACCCTCTTTTACCTCATCCACTCCCGAGTCATGAGTGATCATTAAGAGTCAACAATTACAGTGTTACTTCAGATTGTCGAGCGATTAAAATACCATGGTATAATTGTTCCCCTTGCTGCTTTTTAGATTTTGGCAACTGACAGCAACAAATATGCTATGTTGGCAAATTACACCTCTGTTCCGTCCTGTATGTGTGTACCTATACACACACCCGTGGACGAGCCCACACACGCAGCAGCACTGGACACCACCAGAAGTCAGAGGTGGCCAAACAGCTATAGGTGCGAGGTGATTGGCAGGGGATTTGTAACTAAGACTATGCAGGCTACGAAAGAAAAGAGTGCAAATTTAAAGGTGACAAAGTATTTTGACCACATGTGCTATTGGCAGGAAGAGTAAAATACCTCCCACGAAGTACCAGGAGGTGGCCTAGCCTTGAGTGGTGTTGAGAAGGCAGGGACCATTGCACAAATTCTGCTCAGGATTCAAAAGGGGAATCCCTGCCCAGCAGCAGCACCGCTCTGCCTGCTTTGAGTGCATTGCCATGCTGAAGTAGCAACAGCCACTGTGCAACGTGTTTCCTGGGGAATAAATACCTCATTTGAGATGGTGATGGTCCCCAGCTCACGCTAAGGGCTATTAACATCAGCCATTCATTAATATCAGAAATTGCCATGGAATGATGTTATTCTTGGTTTAATGCAGAGAAGGTGGATATAGTCCTGGACATACGGATTCTTTCCTACATGATGCTGATGTAGGACTACGTACACAGCATCTCAGGAAGCTGATCCACCCACTCAGCGCTTCGGGAGATGTGTGAGCAGGCCAGTGGTGTTGGCCTCTGCAGCCATGGTAAGAGCACCCACTTGGCTCTGGGAGTCAGGACGGAATGCCTCAGTCTCTCCCCAAGGCGGTCTCTGCCCTGATGCCCTCCCTGGCAGCAGAGCCCAGGTGGGAAGGATGGAGAAGAAGGAGAAGTTGTGATGTAGTGAGGATGAAATACTATAGGCCAGCCTTTTAGAAGGAAGGGGTGTGTAAAATCTCAATTTTCTTGGGCTTTATCAAATGCCTTTTTTTCCTGGTAGAGTGAGCAGTAGCTCTAAGTGCTAAGATAGGAAACACCAGCCCCCAGAACTGGATTTGGGATTTCCTAGAGCCAGGCTGTCCTGGGCAGCAGGGCTGTGCCTGCCCAAGGAGCTGCCTGTGCTATCCCCAGCCCTCAGCGCCCAGCAGGCAGAGGCTTTGCAGACTCTCGGGCAGTGAAGGAGTGCAGGGCTTCCCCCTTCCCAGGCTGCTCTGGCCTCCTCCCCACAGCCTTGTAGACACCAGCTACCCTCTCCTGGCAGCCAGCCATGGCCTGCAGACAGTAAGACTCAGAATACACACACGTCATTAAGCACAGCGTATGTGACCGACCTCCTCCTCTCTGGGTTAAAGCTAGCAGGAGCAGGAGGGGTGAATGTGGACGGTAGGACAGCTTCATTGGGCAGGGATGGACAATGCTCACAGTGAGGTGCGTACAGGAACCCATGGTGCTTGCACAGACTGCTCCCGAGGTTTGTCACAGTGCCCTAATGTCCCACAAGAGGCAGGAGGAATACCTGACAGCACAGGAAACCACTCCAGGAACAGAAGGGCAACAGCGCTTTGGGGGCGAAACACGTGCTGTCCCTCTCTCCTTAAAAGCCGTGAAACAAGCTAATTTCTGAAACTGCTGCTGTCTTCTATTTTAGTGCACCACTGTCCAGGTCTCTCTCACACCGTTACACCCCTGCTGCTATTGCTCGGGCAGCTCAGTGACAAGATTGCAGAGGGCACCAGTGTCACAAGAGAAACGGAGGCTTGGGGATTCAGGAGCACAGCTGGCCTCTCTCTGGTGATGTCTCCTCACAGATGTGCAGTGCTTTCCCATACACCTGCTGCCCAGAGACAAGCAGGGTGTCCTTTCCTTGGCTCCACGGGAGAGGGGACATATGTGTCCCCCTCTGGCTCCAAAACAGAGGGATCTCCCAAGAACTTACAGCTGATTTTCTGTGTGCAGGAGGGCACAGCGTAAACTCAAGTCTGGGCACAGGCTTTACCGTTAACAATATATGTTCTGTAAAATGAGTTCATCAGCCCAGTTGTTTACTTGGGTCAGACTAGGAGGCACAAAGAGGGGCTCCTATGACCGAGACAGCAACTTTTGTTAGTTTTTCAGCAAAAGCACGCCTGTATGGGTGCGACTTGGGAGCCCAGCTCCAGAGCTGGAAGCAAGCCCTCTGGCGGAGCACTCAGGGTGTGCTCCTGTAACCAGCTTCTCACAGCCCTTGCTGGCGGGTGACCAGCTCCCGTGCCTGGCACTTTTCCTGGCAGAGCTCCATCCCTATGCTAACCACGCGTTTCGTCCCCAGCAGGGCTGGTTTGGTTGTCCATCCAGTTTGAGCCCAGGCTGAATATGAAGTGAGCTGCTAATATGTCTGAAGTGAGTTCCCGGGCTCCACCGGGGCTTCTGTGATTTGTTTCCTTTTCAGCAGTATTCATCTAGCTGTCTGCCCAAAGTCTTCATACCAATTGCAGACCAGAGGCATCATTTTTCCTCTCTGCCACTGGGGATTTTGCCAGCATATTTAGGTCAGGATTGGTCCTTTTCATTCCATTGTCTGTAGTATCTCTCAGTCCTCACAGAACCTAATATTTCTCCGGACTGTTTTGAAATATTCCATTTGCCCCTCTTTTTTCCTCAGCCTGGCTGTACGCTCTTGGCATTGTGGCTTCCACCCTCTGTCTGATGTTAGAGACAATGCACTGGACGATGTTTTATACATGATCCAGAAGTTCCTTAAGCCTTTGAGCTTTTTGCTCAGATATCCTTTGGTATTTGTCAGACAGATACTTCCATTACACAACTCAAATGTTCAATAATAATAGTCTGGATCTTTTAAAATATCAAAACTTACTCCCACTGGAAATCAATCACCAGACAGACAAGAGACAAGTAGGATAGTCGAGAATTGCCTGCCAACTTTCTTTCACTATAAAAGCTCATGAAAGCAGAGAAAATATAAATGACTTTTCAAAGACAGCTTAAAGAAAGAAATGGAGAATACAATTATGGCCACAGAGAAACAAAGCATTTGCACAGAAATGCTGCAGTGAGGGTACATGCAGAGAAAGTCGTGTCAGAAGCACAGGGTATGTGTCCAGAGCCAGCAGCCCGTAAGTCACGCTCTGAGCAGATCAAATACGGTGGCTACCAAAACAAATGAAGGGGTCTCACAGCACGCTTTTCTAGTAACCTGATATTTTAAAAATAACAATACAAATAAGTATTGGCAAATACAATCATTTATGACAAGAAATTAAGAGCATCTGAGACATGACAAATATAGTCCTATGAAAATGAGATTCGATGATGCTATGAAATATGAGCATCCACTCCCTTATTTTTGGAGTGCATTCACCATGGCAGCACCATAGCACTGCAGAGGCTGGACTTTGGCTCTGTTCGCTGTCACAAGCCCTTCAGGACAGAATCGTGGACAGCAGCAGTCCACGCACAAGTGTGGTCCTGCCCTGCCTGTACCCCTCATGCTGGCAGAGCCGCACTCAGATGATGAGCCAACTCCTCCTGGCTTCTGAGCATGGATGGAGCCCATGAGGATTGCTGCAGACCCACGGGACTGTGGCTGACCAGAGCAGGAGCTCCCTGATAGTGGCCTCCATCTCACAGCTGCCTCTCCCTGAGCACTTGTGATGTCTCTCACCCCATTGCCTTTTCCAACATTTTCTGTGCTCCACAGTAATTTTCCGTGCTCAGATGCTGAGAGTTGAAGCTCTCCTTTGTTCCTTCTCTATCCCAATGTCATGTCCACCATACTAATGCTCAGTGTGTGTACATCATTAAACATCTTTTTATTTATGCATGAATAATTGAAACCTTGCATTATTAATATTTAAATTAACCTTTACACAAGGCTTGGGGTTTTTTAATTCCTGCTTTCATCTCCCTCTCTTGAGCTGTCTTTATAAGGTGTTTAACCACTGACATTCTCTCCTGTCACTTGTATGAAGTCTTTAATTTTGCAGCATGTGCAGAGATCATCTTCAGAACAAGTTGCTGCTGAAAGCTATGGAGTTGACTCTTCATAAACATACTTCAGCGTGTGTGATTTCTGCCACCGCCAAGTTCTCCCTTGAAAGGCTAATGCATTTTGTCCTGTATAGCTGCAGTTCCTCCCATCTCTTCTGATATGCTCCTCTGACACAGGAGGAGTCCAGCCTCCTCCCCTGCAGCCTGGGAGCTAGTGGATGCCCATGACTGCAGGAGGCTGAATTATTTAGTATTTTGTTTCATGTTTCTGCCACAAATGTAGAAACGGGCAAATGAATCTACTGTAAAGATCTGTATCACTTTCCTGTCCATAAGCACAGCGTTGGTCCTCCAGCACAGACCTCTCAAACAGTGGTAACCCATGGAAGATAAAGCTTTGGAAGGGCTTTGTCAATCCAGACAGACTTGGAACTAAAAAAACCCCCAAAACAAAAAAAGCTATCCCATTAGAAAGGTATAAAGGA
Organism: Buceros rhinoceros silvestris; assembly: GCF_000710305.1. Taxonomy (NCBI): domain Eukaryota; kingdom Metazoa; phylum Chordata; class Aves; order Bucerotiformes; family Bucerotidae; genus Buceros; species Buceros rhinoceros. The sequence goes on along the minus strand of NW_010415748.1, from coordinate 37,104 downwards.
GCTTCACATGTACCTCCCTCGCCCTGATCTGGAGCAGCTTTGAAGTAGTCCCACTTTAATCACCATAATCATGAAACCTCTGACTTTGTGCTTAAAAAGTCACTTACAGCAGCTTTGGAGCTGGTTCACGAGTTCTACAGTCCTTCAAGTGGTGAGACTTTGGCTCAGGTGGGAACAAGACAACTCCTGCAGGTGAAACTCATGAATACAGGTAAGATGGAAAGGTATAAGCACCGGTTTCAAAGGAAGCCCCTCCTCTCTGCTCATGACCTAGGGCTCTGGGGAAGTCTGTCATGCAGTTACTAGCACTGGTGTGCTCAGCAGCTCCATTGCCCAGGGGAGCACTGAACTTTCACTGGCATCTCAGACCTGCAAAGGTAAGAGGACAAGCTCACGTGCTCTTCCTTCTCAGATCTCTTCCACAGCTATTTCTTTGTGGCCTGTAGCGCAACTAGCAGCAATTGGACTTATCTTCTCCTTAAGTACCAAAATCTTGTCTGTTTGATACCACAAACCTTGGTGATGTTTGGAATGTTCTGAGAAAATTAACACGGAAGAAAAGTGCAGTCAGAGGGAGCTTCCCTCTTTGCTCAACTCATCTTCTGCTGTAGTTGCTCAGGCTGGTATGAAGGTCTCCAGTAGTGACCAACAGATGGCCCCATGATTTTTTTTTTTTAAATCAGAAGTTCAAAAACTTTGGGCTTTTTGCTCCATATGCTCATTGCTGCCTGGAAGAAGATGAGTGTGTTTCCTGCAGCTGGTAGGGACCCCCGGCACACAGCCAGCGTGTGGCTTCTCCAGCAAGTTCCAGTGGGGTAACCCCTGTTTTGTTACCCTGTTTTTTCTGCTGTGAAGGTCCTGCCCTGAGCTGTGCATAGATCTTATTTATTTCAAACACTTTCAAGGCTGTAGAAAGAATCAAACAAATATTAGATGGCTACAACCTACCCAAGTGATTTTCTTACCTGCAGATGGTTTTATTGCTAAGTGACAGTGGTAAGTCCAGTGCTTCTGGACTCATAGCCTTAAGTCAGAAGACTTCTGCTTCATTGGGGAAAAATAACAAGACAGGAATTAAATAATTGGGCTGAGGAAGGTATTCTGTCAACTGATGACATATGCCAAGTAATTAAGCTTCAAAATTTATCATTATTGCTTTTCCAACATAAATTTAGAAAGAATGGTGCTTCATTAAATCTGTAAGGCTCTTCCAGAGGGAGCCCTGACTGACCACTCACAATATCATAATTAAAACTGTTTCACACTAGAAAGAACAAATGTTGGTGGAGATTAATTGATTTCCTGTTACTGTGTACTTGGGACTGAGTGATGTACTAGAGACGCTTTGTCTGCATCCACTTCATCTAAGTCAAGTGTAGCCTTCAGTGTGCAATTAATTTCACTTTTTCATTAGTAACTATCAGAGAGTAAAGTTAAATACCGTAAATGTCCAAGCTATAGTTCCTGCTTTTTCCTCAGTTTACCATGCAGTCTCCAGGTAATTGGTGGGTTTTGGTTTTTTTTTTGTGTGGAGGAAACATGTCCCTTCTCAAGAGATGCGGCACAGATTGTCTGTGTTCCTCTCAGTGCAAGATATCACGAGGCAACTTGCCAAGGGGAATATCTCTTCTTAGAAAGATGTTACCACCAGCTGAAATACACTCAATTTTGTAAATGGACATTTTAGCCCCTCAGACACATAGAGAGGGCGATCAGGAAAGAGAAGCTGAGCTTGGGGTATCATTTCACTTGTCCTCACTTTGTTTCCTGATTATTAATAAAGAAATATTATTTTAAAAGGAATCTTTAACTTTTTATAACAATTCACTCCAATCTCCAGACTGAAGTTGAGCTTGTTGGAGTCTCACAGCCAGAAAGCGAAGCCTGTTCAGTCCTGATTTGGGAGTTCCCTGCCCATGCTTTAGACAAGCCCAAAAGCTGTGCTGAGGAGCAGAGACCCACCCTGCCTTCCTCACCCACAGAGATCCTCACTTCTGGGTGGTGCAGCTGCTTTGGCCAGTCCTTGCTGTATCTTCCCACTGCAGGCTCTGCTTTCCCTCCTCTTCACCGCTAGCACTGCTGCTGTCTCTGCAGGATCTGCTTCACAGCTCATGTCCTCAGCTGTGCCTTCCCGGGCACCCACTTCAGTTCCCATTAGAACTCTCTGGCTTGACATTAATTGGAAGTTTGGGGTCAAATATTATTCAGCTGGCTTGAAAACAACATTCTTTGTTTTCTTGGGAATAACCTGTTGTCTTTGATGCACTTTTATTACTTTTTGTGAAAGAGATCTATTGATCCCTTATGCTGGGCTGCTGGATGCTGCATTTTCTTGGAGTGATCCTTGTCATCCCCCTTCAATGGTGTATGATTAGTATGTGCATCATCTTCACTGGGCTATTGATTCCAGCAAATGAGAAAATACATATTGCTGTTGCATTTAGATATATTTCCAGGAGGTGGGGAGAAGGTGGCCACCCAAATTAACTGATTTTTGTTTTGATGCAGAATCCAGCTTTGTGCTTTTCCCTATGGGGAGGACCAGTACCAGGTTGCACACTCGTACATTGGCAATGGGAGCTTGCATGCATGTCCCCTCAAACTCCTGGCACCAGCTTGGCCCTGCTTCATCCCTGCAGTGATGCTCAGGATGATGATTGGGGTTTCACTGGGATGGTGGATTTAGAGCTCCCCTCTGGCCCTGGGGCTTCATGCCTGGGGACAGGTTGCTGGGCAAGAGCAGGGGAGGCAGCCAGCCTCAGCTGTAGCAAGAATAATGGGAGTCAGAGCCAAGTCAGAGCTTCCCATCAGTGTTGTCTAACTGAATCCTGCTGCCCTAAGGGCAAGAACAATGTGAATGTACAGGGGAGACTGCAATGTCCTGCAGCCCTGTGCTGGCCCCCAGTTGCTGCAGGTGGAGGTGCAGGAGAGGGTTGTCTCTGCAGGGCTCCCTGGGCGGTGTGATGGCTGTGTAGAGAGGAAGGGTTTGGATCAAAGTGTTCAGCTGCCTGCATTCTTTTGATCTCATCTGTTGCCTGTAGTCTTGCCAAACAAGACAACAATATGATTGGCCTGCAAAGACAGCTTCATCCCACTGACAAAAGCTTATGATTAGTGAGATCAGAGATGAAGCTTGAAATCTGCATTTCAGTGAGTCTTCCCACAGTGAGGTGAGAACAGTTTGGTATGACCCCAAACACATGCTCTAACACTGTGAGGAGGCAGGAACTGCAATTCAGCAGAGATCTGAGACTCCCATAATTTGCCAGATTGGACATATTGTAACTCCAGACTCGTTTGCGAAATTAATTATGCCACATTTGCAAATCACTGTGAAACCATTTTCATCTGCAGAAAAATTATTTTGATATTTCCTCTTGCTCTCAGCTCTGGTAGAAGCAAATTTTCACATCCTCCCTCTAAACAGACTTTTCCAGAAAAACACCTTCCAAGTGATCTGTGCAGAAGTCCCATACTGATCTTCACGCAAACCCGTACCATGAATGCTATGAGCATCTTTGTTATTTTGTCTTCTGGTGGGTGGCGAACTCGAGTCAGGGACAATGTGTGACATACCAGGAAACCCGCGGGCTCTGTGTGCTGCGAGCGGTGCAGCTCACCAGATGCAGAGGATGCAGGCCAAGGGCAGCGCTGGGAAACGTTTGTCTGAGGCAGCTCCCTGTCTGCTCTGTGGAGCTGGGTACAAAGTACTGCATGAGAGCCAATAGCTGAGACAAAACCCCATGTTTCTGTCCTTTGTTTCCTTGAAGTTTAGGAAAGCGTGACACAGGCATTCAGTCAGGGTTACGTCAGCCTGGGAAA
>NW_010415748.1:25286-33242 GCF_000710305.1 Buceros rhinoceros silvestris | reverse complement strand
AGAGTGACACAGGACTTCAGTCAGGGTTATGTCTGTCTGGGAGACAACAAAGAGCTAAGGAAATAAGCAGGCAATTCTTGCACCCATCTTCTCAGAATGATGAAGGGCTAATGCACAAAAAGCTCCCAGGAACAATATATTCAAAGATGCTTTCTTACCAATTCTTAATCTACATTCATATAACACTGGAGGTTTTTAAACAACTTTAGGCTGATGGAACCTTGGTATTGCACCCATTTGTCTCATATTGTTTCTTGCTCCCAACTTTCTGGTTATAAGGGCAGTTTTCTTAAATATTCCTAGAATGCTTTTCTTGCTAGATAGTTTGTCTTCAGTAACTCCTATACTTGCAGCACGTGGCTTGCTTGGAGTAGATTAGCGCTGTTTCTATTCTTTTCCTTTGTGCCTCTGTGAAAGTAATATGTACCTGTCCTTCAACTTATTTTAGTTCAGGCTCCACAGGACTTTCAGGAGCAGTTCCCAGATAGGAATTTTCAAGACTGAGTTCAGAATATCCCATCTCAAAAACACCCAGCAATATTAATAGAAGGTTTCTTGCTTCTGTGAGCACCCTCATGTGTACATGCACTCATTGGGATACTCACAGCTGGCATGTGCAAGGCTAATCCTATTAATTCGAGAAAGTTACCTCCACGTAGTCATTGTGCAGTGCCTGCCACCACCTCAGTTCTCAGTGCTGCCTTCTGTCTGTCTCAGGCACCATCCCCTCCCTGACTGCAGGCAAGAGGTGATGAAGAGCAAGCTGAATGTATGGTAGCCATTCCTCAAAGTGCTTTCTGAGCATCCAGCAACTTGTACTGACCTCTTCAGCCAGAAATGAAACCTTCATCTCTAAAATGGTTTTGTTCTTAAGAATAGAATCATCAGTCCTGCAAAAATATGGGGGGACAGGGTGGGAAGAGGGGAATTGTACTGTTATTGTCACGCTTTTCTTTGAAAATGGACATAAACTGTTAGGCACCAGATGACAGCCCATAATTGCTGTGATATCCTGAAAGAGTATGGGCTGTCCTGCAGCCACTCTTTGAACTGTGCAAGTCTGCAGCCGCATTGCAGGAGAGTCCCTGCTTCTACTTGTGTAGGAGTTCAAGTGAACATTGTCCTCTGGATCCTTCAGCTCCAACTCACCTGTATCCTGGGTAATCAGAAAACAGGGAGAAGAGAAGTTAGAGTTCCTGAAAATGATTTATGGCTCGTTTGTACTATTGGTCATTTCTTGACATATAGGTCACTTCTCTCGATCAAAAATTTTCAGTTTCTCTCTGCTAGAAAGCAGACATTGAAGGCGGCTTCTTAGTGTCTGTCTTAGGATATATTGGATCAAACTTCCATAGTAGTCTCTGGGTAAACCATAAGCATGTAAATGTAATTTTGGATTTCAGGCTTGGGCAAATGGTTATGAGTTTTGGAGCTCTTTCCAAGTTCAAGAGAAATCTTTTTATTTCAGTGTGCTTGATGAATTAGGGCCATGCTGAGAAAAGTGATTGGTTCTCATGCGTTTAAGTTTCAAACTATACTGACTATTTAACATGCTTAGGGTGCTTGTTCATGCAAGTGGCTCCTCACATCTTTCTAAAAATCAACCCATGTACGACTGATGAGACATAAAGACGACTGAGAAGCATTGAGCATTTGTTGCTTATGCTTATTTGGTCTCTGCTTATGCTGATGGCCTTATTTCATCACCTGCCTTTAGAGTTATTTAGGATTCGTATGGCGTGCAGGAGCCATTTCCCCTCCAGCCCTCCTCCTCTGGCTCAGAAGAAACTGTTGTTATCAGAATTTCCGCAAAGGAATTAGAATGATGAAAAATGAGACCACTGAGTCAGCATGTTCAAGCTCTGGCTAATACAATTCATGTAAAAATCAAAACCAGCTGTCTCCAGCCAAGATGCTCTGACAGATGAGCACTGTGCACAGGCTGAGGAACAGATCTTCACGCTGAGTGACTATATTGCTCTGGCTGTGATAAAAGAAGGTATCACCAGGAAAGATAAACTTTGCCAGTCCTGGAGGCCTCTGCTGGCTCAAATGGGTGTCCTGCCTCACTGGCAAAAGCTCATGAGCACAGGAATGGGAAACACATGCAGACAAGCAAATTTCTCCAATTTATCTTTTTTTTGTTGCTTTGAAAAGGAATGAAAACAACTGAAAATTTGTCTCTAAATTTCTCAGATAAATTGCTTGTATCGAGGATTGTCTTCAGCCCTTGGAGGCTGTAAAATGTGAGAGGCTGTGTTGATCAGCCTGAGGATGGGCTGGTGGTGTTGATGGTGGGCATCACTCGGCCAGTAGCTCCACGTCAGCCCCAGGATCAGGCACAAGCACGTACCTGTCAGGACCTGACACCATGCGGCCCTGGGCACAGCCCTGCAAGGCATCTGAGGAGCCAGTCAGCTCCCAGCACCTTCCATACCAGCCCTCAGTGGGTGCTGCCACCCACCCCATCAAGACCTGCTGAGGAGGGGGTTTGGCATCGTGGCTCTTCCCACGATGATCCCCGGTGTCCAGTGGGTGAGGCTGCTCCTCCTGTGACTCTTTCAGGGGCTGGAAAGAGATGAAAAGGCAAACGGCTCTGTTTGATCTGTTTCTCAGCTTGTGCTGTGCTGCTGTGCATCACCCCATCCCCACAATCAGCCACTGGTCTTCAGCTGGTATCAGGGATGTCACCAGATTAGGGCAGGGGCCAAGAGCCAGCCTGGCACCAGCTGACGATGGTCAAGTGGGAGATGGTGAGAGCTGCTGCCGGTGGTGTGCAGTCCCAGTGTCCTGCCACAGGTCTGTCCTGGCTCCCAGGCTGACAGAGTTTAGAAATCTGATTTCAGAGGGGGGAAAAAAGTGATACTAAAGGGTTGAGAGTGTCAGTTAGCTCCATTCAGGCCATGACATGGCCAGCATATTGATATGTTCTTGCTTAACTCTTTTCAAGAAAACAAAATGAAATCATATTTTTTAATACTCTGCCAGAAATAGTTGGCGAACACTGGAATTCAAAGTACCAGGGAAGAAATGTCTGCTATCTTTGAAGCACGTTACAAAAGCATTGGTAGACAGCAGCTAATACTGGTCTTACACAAGCTGAATGGGAAAAGGAGAAGTTGAAATTTCAGAGAGCACTGAAAAGAAAATACTTTTTTTTATATCTTTAAGCAAGTACTGGGTCACTTCCTGTGGCACAGTAATTCAGAAATAAAATGGGTCTCTAAAAAGAACAACAGCTGCCTTTTTCTCTGGAGGAAATGCTCAGTGAATCCTTACCCATTTCCAAGTGTGCAAGGGTCTAACAGGTGCCTGCCCTTGCTGTTCACTTTCTGCAGGAGGCCGAGGTTGTTTGCATGAGCTCACTGCGCTGGGATGCTTTGAAAGCTGCTTTGTACAGTACATTCCGCTGGGAAAAGCAAACCTTTGGTATTCCTCCATAAATGCTTTGTATAAAAGGCTTCTCGGGGAGCTGTGCTGAACCTGCACTATGAACAGCTTGAACAAGTACTATTATTTAAACTTTATTAACAGAACTAGAGCTGTTAATTCAGACTTCCAAACAGAAGGAAACTCAGCTACAGCCGAGTGCAAGTTTAAACTCAGCCAAAAGAATTACTGTTCATCTCTCCAGTTCTGCTTATCTTTTTTTGTCTTTTAAACCAATAATACTTCTGAAGCTTGGGAGTATTTTAGCATCAGCCTTACTGACGGGAGCACCTCCTTCAATTATGTTTTAGTCATCCAAGGAACTGTGAGCCTAGTGTAACTAGGTAAAAGCCCTTCAAAATGAGACTCTTCCTTGATGGTCTTGTTCCTGATCAGAGATGTCTTCGTGGAAGCCTGCGGACCTTGCACTTCATAACCACCTAATGACACTTAATGACATTTTTCACTGCACTTCTGTCTCCCGGTGCACGCATGTCTCTGGCGATTCAGTCACACCTCATTGCCAACTGATGGGAAAGCAGGCGGGAATGCCTCATCATCGGCTTGCCTAGAAAAGTACTTCTGATGGCGAATCGCAGACCAAACAGTCTTCACAGAAAACAAGACTTGTTGAAGAAGTGTGAAATAAGAACGGCATCCTTGGGCAAGATATATTGTGTTTTCAGGTCAGTGAAAATTTAGGCATATTAATAGACAGTTCCTGATTACTGCCTGCAGAATTGATTTGCTCTGCTTTGTCTTAGGCAAACTGAGAAGTAAATCGTGAGAGCCAATGCAGAGCATCCCCCTTCCATGCAGTTCCTGCTGTTCTAATTGGGTCTGGCCCTGTCTCCACCAATGGCCCTGGCATTTTGGTGTCCTGGGTGACTCCAGGGATGGATGGGAATGGATCACATGCAGATTCAGCAAGGAGAGGCAGCCAAGAGGTCCTCTTTCTATTCAGGTCTCCCTCATCACTAATGAAGGCCTACTAATTAAGAAATGCAAGGTTTGACAGAGAAATCGGCGCAAGGCACAGTACCTTCCTGGTGTGACTGGGACAGTTTTCAGTGTCAGGGATGTTAAGAAATGGGCAGTGAAAGAGCTCTTCTCCCTGAGGAGCCTCACTCCTCTGACCCAGATGCTGGGTTGATGGAGGGCAGAGGGGAAGACCCCAGCAGAGAATTGCCCAGGGGAGTTCCCACAGGGCGGTGGGTGCTGGAGGGGGTCGTGGCTGCCCCCTGGCATTGGGAGGGCTCCAGGTGCTGTCTCAGCTCCCCTGCCATGAGCTGGCTCTGTCCCCTCCACTATCCTGTACTAGCAGGAGTCTTCAGGCACTAGAGCTGAGTGCAGCTTAATTCCATTAGTTGTGAATCTTAGATTCTGGAGTGTGACACTGAGGGCAGTAACTCCTGGTAACTCTGGTGTCTGCAGCTCTGGAAATAGAGTTCCCGGGCAAAAAGACTATTGACTCCCGTTCAGCCATGCCTCTACACACACATAGCTGCATCCAAGTCTCAGTTTTGCACACAAGTCCAAGTTGCTGGAAGTGTTTGGTTGTGAGTGTGCAGTTCAAACACTTGTAGGCTCTGTTTCTCAGATTATTAACGACACTGAAGTCAGTTTAGTGAATCAATAGAGCTGCTTGGAAGTCTGTCACTGAAACTTGGTTTTAGTCAAAAAACGCTGGTGTATTGCAACAGAAATGTGGAACTACTGGAGGTGGAGTGCAGGGAGATGGTGAATGCTCCTGAGGACTGTCCCTTTGTCCTTCAGGAACACTGTGGGAAAGCTCAGGGTCTGTCCCTCAGCAGCCACTTTTCCTTGTTCTTGGAGAGCCCTTCCTATGCCCGACGTGACTCTTCCTCGTATGACAGAGGCTGTTGCTCGTTGTCATTTTCGCCATGGGGCTAAGGAGCAGACTGCCTCTTCTCTGCAATAGATTTTAAAATATCTGAAGGCTGTTGCATTAGCCCTGCTCGGCCACTGTCTTTTCTGGAGTGTACAACTTTGGAGCTAATTGGCTTTGATAAATGACCTGCTGAGAGGCTGCTCTAGGCCTCTCTCTGAGCAGCAGGGATGCTCAGCTGACATAAGGGAGACCTGCTGTGTGAGGCTGCGTGTTGCAGAGCCTGTGGTGCTTCCTCTGTCCTCTCTGTGTGTCCCACAGGTATCGTGATAAACTCTGGCCCTTCCAAATACCATTTTCTGTGCTTCAGCAGCAGCTAGTACACCTCCAAAACCTATATGAAATATAAGTTGTCACTTCAGGTGAATCAGATGCCCTTTTCCCACGAGTGCTGACTACCTCTGAGCAGGCAATTTTTTCTTTTTTTTTAATAAAAGTTTTCAAAAGGTGTTGCTTAACACAGACCAGAACAAAATCACGTGTTCTTAGCTGTAGAGCAAATGAGACCATTCAATTCAGAGGAGTTCTGATTTCCACTTTTCAGGAGAGCAGCACATCAGCACAGGGTATTCATCTCTCACAAGCAGGGTTAAAACGCCATATAGCAGAGTCCTGCTGGGATTTGGCAACTTATTTCCATAAGCTGATTGTCAGCAGTGGCGGAATTAATGGTAGTGTTATGAACAAAGTACATCTGCACATTACCTCTTGATGTGTTAGGCACGCATGTATCACACTTGCAATGAGATTAATTACAGAATGACGTGGGATCCTCATTATCAATACAACAACACATTAAGCAGTCCTGTCAACTATTTAATGTATGTCGTAGTCTCAGCAAACCTATTTCTTTCAAGAATTTGCAACTTGTTTCAAATTGCTAAGCGCATCATTCCATTTAGAGTTTGTACAGTTGAAGTAATTGACTTGTAAAATAATTTCTGCTCCGCCGATGGTGATATTTTCTTTTTCGCATCCTTTTGAACTGTATTTTTGTAGCACCTTCTTCATGTTGCAGTGCTTATTGCTTCATGTTTTCTTACACTGTTCCTTTAAGTATAAAATATTTGCCCTTTGTATCCCTTGTTCTGGATACTGATGATGACAAACTGGACATGTAGCAGAGTCTGTGGCTAAACACGTTTCCTAAACACGAGAGCTCTAAGATGGAAAGAAAAGGCAACATGCACCTACCCTCATCCAACAGCTACTCATGTTATCAGTAAGTTCAATAGTCATCTAGGTAAAAAAAATATAGTCAACTTTATTAAAGTAGGCATAGAATTATGCATGTTTGCTTAATATTCTTAGTAGGATTTGTAAGATACCAGCAGTTATGCCACATTAATTGAATTCTGTATCACAGCGGAAATCTGCCATCCACTTTAAGCACACGTAACCCTTTGATTGTCCCTTGGGGGACCCAGTGAGGGGTGACCAGGATACTGTGGGCAGGAGGGACCCAGTGAAGGGTGACCAGGGTGCTGCACCTGCTGGGCAGCATCAGGAGCTGGACAGTAAGGGGTGGCTGTGTGGATGTTGGGAGAGCAGCAGTGAGGCGTACCCAGTGCTGTTGTGAACAGCTGGGATAAAAATCATTCACAGAGTGAAAAGAAAGCAAAAGGAATGATAGCTGCAATTGAGAAAAGTCACAAACTAGCTTCCACATCAATTGGAGGTCTGGTGTAGTTTGGATCTAGGGGTTATTGTTGCCAGGAATGATAATAAAATAATGAAAGCATCAATACCACGGCAAGATAGGAAATACTTATTCTCATTTCAACATTTTATGGTCTGGATCTGAGCTACATCATGAGAAAGGCTGAGTGAACAAGCAGGCCAAAGGCAGGATGGCAGTGCCTATTGGGGGCTTGGTGTCACCTCGGCATGGGCAGCTCTGAGGCACTGTGTCAGCAGCAGCAGCTGCCAGCTGCAGCTTGTGTCCTATGCATCACACAACAGCTGTGATGTGGGAGAGGATTATTTTGTATCGCCTCTTTCACGGGCACCCCCTTGCCGTGGGGAAGGAGCTTGCGTGCCCTTGTGAGGTTGAGAGCTCTGCTGGTGGTGGCATGTGCCTCTGGTGGGGTCTCCCAAGCCAGACAGGTCTCAGCTGAAGGGTCAGACAAAGTGTGTCCACGGGCAGGATGGGCTCACTAGCCTTCGGGCAGCCATCCTAGGAGAAGGACAACTCTGACTCCAAACCCGGGCAGATGGAGCTCGTTTAGCCTTGTAAGGCTCCATCATCTAAGAGAAGGACACTCTAACCAAACCTATGACCCGAGGACTTCACTGTCACCGTCCAAGCTCGCTGGGCCCTGGCAGATGAACCTCAGGTGTAAAGGGTGGAGCCAGTTCCGCGCACGCTGGTGCCTCACCTAAAAAATCCACTGCGCAGGCCCGAAGGGTGCACTCACGTTTGCAAGTTGCAGTAAGCGTGGGGAAAGCCCTTCCCAGATCTTCGTTTGCGAAGCCAAGCTGTGATGGTGATGATAATGATGATTTTATATCGTACAGAGTATTTTCTTAAATGGCTCACTTCCTGGTGCCTTTTCAGCCTCAAATTATGCTCAACAACAACAAGCAAAATTAACTTGTATGTAGAATTTTCATGATCA
>NW_010415748.1:17661-25145 GCF_000710305.1 Buceros rhinoceros silvestris | reverse complement strand
CAATGTTATATCTGTGCCAGCCTGTAAGTGCATCTGTAGGACAGCATCATTATTTCCTTTTTCACAGCCCCTCTCCTGTATGCAGGTGTATATATTCTATGCTTCAATAACTCAACCTTTTGTTTGGGAAATAAACTGCCCGCACTGTGTCAATGCTGTTGGCTGCGTGACAATCCGTGTTTCAAAGCTAATATCAATGAATAAAGATGAATATTGGGTGGCTTCTCCACACAGAGTTTTAGTTACTGAGTTATCAGGTAAAAGAGGGCAGCAGAAGGACCTGGGTGGGGGGGTGGGGTGGGGTGTCCAGTCCTTGGCACAATGACAAAGGGTAGGGCAGGGGCAGGTGAGGACTGAGGTGGGCCAGGACTCTGCCTCCTGATGGTTTTGCTCTGGGTTTCTCAGTGTCATCAGTAATGACCAAAGTGAAGTCAAACCTAATCTATTTTCACAAGTCCCTGTTCGCCATGGCACAGCACTGCTGTCTATACTGCAGCTTGTACTTCTCCTTTTAATCTATTTTTATGATTGGAATTAAAAGGTGACAGAGGGCTCACAAAAAGAACATATTAGTTTGTTTTATTGTTTTGTCTGACTATCTCCACATAACATGTGGGCTATGGTAAGTCCTAGATGGGCTTATCAATGCAGAGTGGACTGCTGCGTCCCTTCTTCCCAGTGCCCTGAAATACAGCTTTCCTGCTGCTCCTGAACCGAGCCCCAGTGTGAGCTACTCTGATTTGAAATCTACTTGAGGATAATCCAGGTCATTTAATTTCTGAGCAGCAGCTTTGCTGCAGTGATGGATTTCTTCTAAAAACCGCGGTTTTAGGGAAACGCTCCTTGCCGTTTCCTGGGCTGACGTTGTCGTGTTGTGCCAGATTGAGGTTGTCACACCTCATTGTATCACAGTATGGTTTTCAATGGAAACTTATCACCAGCTTGAAAAGATTGATGAAGGAGAGGCTGAAAGAAAGGCATGGAGAATTGAGAGCTGTGGAACACTGCTCTCTGTGGAATGCTGCTTTCTGTGAAAAGTTACAGAAAATTTCATGGCAAAATACATTGATGTTCCAAGGAGTTCTTTTTATTTTACCTGGAGAGCTGGTATTCTGATTGAAACTTCAGGAATGAACACAGGATGTTATGCTTTTTCAGTACAGCCCATCCTCTAAATAACATTGACAAAGATATGTGAGGCAGCCAGAGAGATCTTTATGGAGGGTGCTAGCCATAAGCTTGGACTATCAGAAAGCTGTTAGAGCAATTTTGAATTAGACTTCCTTCTCCAAGAGAGGCTGAAATACGGTGTTAGCCCTTGCTCTGTGAGACGATGGATAGAGGGACATCTAAAAAATATCTTAAAAAGAGGTAAGAAAAGAATATCTACTGTACTACCCTGCTTTGTGAGCCTTAAATAAGGTGTAGGGTAATTTGAGCATGATGTATGCAAAATTTCTATCAGCTTTCGGTGGGGATGAGCGCAAAACAACGTGCTACTAGCATAAATGTAAAGCATAATTTCATTCACTGAAAAGGGGGAGAGGGAGCTCTCCAAGCACTTGAATTGGCATTGTTCATCCGGGAGATATTTGTGTATTGAAAGAAGATTTACACCACAATGCAAACACAGAGAGAGATGCTACTAACCTTACGAGAGAGTTGTAGCCAGGAAAGGCTGCACATGGCAAGGAAGAGATCTACACCAAGACTTGTCAAAGGCAGGAAAGAATCTTCCAGGTGGGTGATCTGAATGTGGCTCATCCATCCATTCCAGCTGCCCAAGCTCCTCTTCTCAGCAGTCAGTCCTGCTGCAGGTCCTCGGGATCAGTTCTAGCAATTAAGCTGCTACTGAACTACCTAACACAATGGGGTCCTGGAAAGCAAACGAGCGCGTGGCCCTTTCCCAGCTGGAGAGGTTGAGTTTGGAGCCCACCATGAGCTAAAAGCTTCATTCCCTCAGTTGGCTAAATCTTTATGATCCCTAGAATGTTAAATGCCCTGAGAAAGGAAAGCAAAGTTACTATTAATAATTCTCATGGCTAAAGAGCCTATTATTTTCAAGTGGCTTGTTAATCAGCGTGGGCTCTACTGTGTCAGTCATCTTTCACCAGCAGTAGCTACTGTCTTAATAAGAAACAAGGCATTTGAGGGAGCTAATCGTTCAGACTAAAGGAGTTAGCAGAAAGGATTAACCAGCTTGGCTAAAAGCCACTGAACAAGCCGGGAATGCTGCTGGTGGGTCGGATCCTGAAGCCTTGGTGCACACGGAAAAAGGCAGAACAGGCAGCTGTTGTGAGAATGGCTGGTGCAAAGCTGCATCCCTCCAGTGGAACTCTTACCAGCAGTTTGCAAAGGCAGGAAGGGGTTTCTTTCACAATGCACCCAGTAATCACGGTGAACCGAGAATGAGCCTGTTCTTGTACTGTTCTTGCCAGACCAAGGTTTGGGTCTGTTACTTGCAAGCCAGCAGGAGAAGATGAACCGCCATGACCAGTCCTTGGTCCTTGTCCAGCACGCTGCCTGACACCATGTTACAGAGCGAGCAAAGGGAGGTGCAGCCCAGCCCACCGCCTGCCCCTGCCCTGGAGCCGCTCCGGGTGCCACTGCCCGACCATAGGGCTGCAGCCGGGGATGGGGGGAGATCCCCCAGGGCTGCGGTTTGGTCCATCTCTGTGAGAACAGGCAGGTCCAAAGTGCTGAGCGCAGATCACTTGGAGCAATCACTCCCTTCCCCGGGGCAGTGGCTGGGGGGTTCCCCCGTCACCAGAAACAATCATTTAAAAAAAAAAAAAATTTAGGAAAAAAAGGAGTCTTTACTGTTTTTTTAAAAAATCTAAAGTAGTGTTTGAATTAGGTTTGGTTTAGGTTTTATATAATTCTTTTGAAAATCGTGGGAGACAAATTTAAAAGACATTTTGTTCTCCATCTTCTTGGGGTCTGTCTTTAATTTCTGCTCTCTGCCTGACCCCATGCTTCATCAAAGCATAATGAGCTGAGAAATATGTGCAGGTGAGGACCGAGGAGGCTACAGAAAGCAAAAGGTTACCAAAGCTTCGTAGGAAATTTCAAGTATTAAATTAGCTAATATTAGTAAAACAGAAGAGTGTTCAGAAATTTAGGTTTTATTTATTGGTTTCTTTCAGCTCTTCAAATCCAGGAATCTTTTCTGTGCTTGACCTAAACAATCCAGCACCACCCATGAGGTGGTGCAGGCAGGTGTGGTGAGTACTGGAGTGTCCATGGGCGGGGGAGGTGAAACCGTTTGAAGACATTGCCCAGAAGTTGTTTAATTAAACAGTTTGCAAAACCCACTATTGCAATCCCCTCCGACAGGCCGGGTGAGCTGTTCAACCTGGCGTGGGGGCTGCAGGAAGGAAAACAATTTATTTGATGCTTCCAGCTGCATTGGAAATGTTCTGTAAGGACCAGATCAGCACAAGGGGTTGCAGAATTCTCCGGTGCTCAAATACACACGTGTGCCACCTCTGCATGTGCCATCTGCCCCATGTGCATGTGCGCACATGGCAACTTTCTGCCTGACCTTGCCTGAGCAGGGTCCTGCCCCAGTTCTCCCTGCTCCCCCTCCAGTACGGGAATTCTGTGCAAAAGGCCGAGATGTTGGCGAGCATGAGATTCCTGTTATCTCTAGGAGTGGAGGTTCCTTTAGGTGGCAGAAATAATGGCTGAAGGAGGGAGTCTCGTGAAGAGAAGGCTCCGCCTTGGCTAAGTGAAGAAAGCAAGCAAACGTGGAAGGTCCCAGTGCCCGAGCAAGGATCTTTGCCTAATTAACTGCAAAATTAACACTAACATTCATGCCCCTCGATATGCTAATGAGCCTAAAGCATATATGACCACGTTACTCAACAGTCCACCCGAGTCATGCTGAACGTCACCTAAAAGGCAGAGACAAACGCAGTTGTGCTATGAAAAGCCAGGAGGGAAATACCTGCATGGGGGAAAACACTGCAGACCCAGCAGGGCCGGTTAACGGCGGGACTCCTCTTCATCCACCCCAGACAGGGACGCCTTCTTGCTAAGAACTGCGACTTCACCATAGGGTGAAAATACCGGGGATAGTTTCTTTCTGCCGTGTTACTGTTACGTATTAGTTGTTAGCGCTATTGCAGCCAGGGGAGCAGGGCAGTTCCTATGGCGAGCTGGGCACGGTTTGTGTGGGGATGCTGTCAGGGGTGCGGGTAAGGGCTGGGGTAGGAGGAGGCACCGGGGACACGGGCAAGGGCTGGGGCAGGAGGAGGCACCATGGCACTTGACATTATACACTCCTACACTCCCTTTCTGAGGGAGCAGCTTGCACTGCTGGTGTGGGGATCTATTTTGCACTGCATGCTGCTGTCTCCAGACCAGTGACCACTGACCAGCAATAGCCCCTGCGGAACCACCATGCAGTTCTGAGCTGCGGTGCCTTCCCTGACCCATGTGAGTTATCCCCTGCCCTGCAGGATGAGCGGCCAGAGGCTCATGGAAAATGCTAGATACCAGCTTGGGAAAGCCATCATCATTTCTCCATGTGTGGGGGCCGTGTGTGCTTCCTAAACAGGCTGGGCTGCAGGTCCAATTCCATTTATCTACTAGTCAGGGTGAAAAAGAGCAAATTAAACCAATTACAAAGACTTTGCAGGCTTTTAATATCGTAGTGCTGAGGACTATCCCTTATCTCTGTCTAGAAAGGGTTTTGTCATGGTAATTACGCGTTGCTTCGAAGTGGTGGCCTGCAACAGGAATGGTTTTCCCTGCTGCTCTCAGGCGCTGATGAAGCTCCCCAGTATGAGTGGCTGTGGGAATGGCAGGGAAGTCACATCTCTCTCCAATTTGCAGCAGTCGTTTCTGCTTTCAGAGGACTGCTGGGCGGCTCGCAGCCATCCTGCACTTCTCAGCTGGGGCAGAGGGCTGTGGCGGTTCGGCACGGTCTCTGCTCCTCGTTCACAGAGCAGCTGAGGATGGACTGACGCTGCAGGGCTCCTTACCGCAGCGTATCGTGCTGAACACTGGAATCATTGTCTTCCGTTTTGAGGAGCTGCCATTCTAACTGTACGGGTGCTTTTCTTTCGCTGCCCAGAGCTGTCAGTGAGGCTGGTAACTGACTGCCACTCACACACCAGAGGAGGTGTTTGTGCAGACAGCAGGATACCTGCAGCTGCACGGAATGAGCCCAGAAGCTGGTGAAGGCAATCACCTTTCCTGCACTGGGAGTTCTGGGAAGATGGGGAGGGTCCTGGTGCCTCTGAGGGGGCTGTGTGTGCACCCCAGTGGAGCCCAGTCAGATCCTGCCTGGGAATCACGGGCTCCAATGAGGAGCTGGTGCGATGAAGGCCTGGGGACTCACGCCCAGTGTGGTGCTGTGGCTGCAGGTTCTGGCCTCAGCCCACCCCCATGCTGGAGAGTGGACATTCCTGCCCACCAGCAGAACCCTAAACTGGGACTGGGGACCTGATGAGCCCTGGGAAGGTGAGGCAGCCTCTTCATTGAGGAGGGCACACAGCCCGGACAGGGCGGCAGCTGCTGCGGGTGCAAACCAACCATGGCCCTGGAGAGGAGCAACCCCGAAATCCACCTGTATGCCGGAAACCTGCTGATTTCGAGAGAAGAGGAAGGGGAGTTTGTTTTCCCACAACTGGTGAATCCGGGCTCAGTGGTGCGTAGAGAGCTAGAGCATCACATTCAAACATGGAGAAAGATGCTGCAGGGTATCTCATTAGCATACTCTTTCTACTAATCAAGTCAGTGTGAATAATTCTGCTTATGATTGTGTTTGATTGTGTTAGTGAATTACAGATCTGAAAAGTCCTTTCTTTTTTTAAAGCCTGCAGAAAGCATGACCGTTATTACTGAATTATTTTTAGAGAATTTTGTAGAGAGCATACTCTCTTCTTTTACTGTTTCATTTTAACTGGATTTTACATACAGACATCCAAGGAAAAGGCAGTGTGCCCTGCCCAGGTGGTTATGAGATAGGTTTGTATGATGGGCAGGTGCATTTTCTGAGTCATAAGTCATTTCACACTCTCGTGCTGTCTGCCAAACAGCAGTGGTGATTCCATGCCAAGAACATTGCCCCTACTGATGTGGCTGCCACTCCTGGCAATGTGATAGATCTATGAGACAGACCTGTGGTGGTGGGCATGAAAGCCCAGGGCAAGCATTTGTGGACTTTGAGCAACTCTGGCCTGCAGCTGCACCTTCTGCTAGGCTGGAATCAGCACTCAGGAAAAGATCTGCTTTGTTTAAATTGGGTTTGTGATCCCGGCTAAGGGTGGTGTGTTGGATTGCAGTATTTGTGCACCCTGGAGATCTTTATGCTACATGTCCGAAAGGAATTTTTATGAAGGTTGATACTCTATTGCTTCCACTGAACATATGAAACCACATGTGTGTCCCACATTGGGCAGATCTTCCACTGAGAAGTGCTGAAGATTACAAATGTTAAAACAAAAATACCGTGTGTTAGATTTGATGTGTAATTTTCAGAGCCTGCTCTTAACTAGGCTCTGTCCATCCGCAGTGCCCTGTATCAGCACGGGGTGAGGCTCCGGTGCTGTGCCTTCCAGCAGTCCCGGTGAGAAAGGATTGCTGGGCAGTTTCCGATCACCGTGCTGGTGTTGTGGATTCACAATCCCTCTTCTAGGGACTGCTTGGGACAGGTCAGTAATGCAAGGAAGTAAGCAAGAGCAAAACCATGATTTCTGGTGTGAGTTCCTCTTCCAACAGTTTCGTCAAACCCAAATCTTCCCAGGCAATTTCAAAGTTAGAAGAAGGATGTGAGAGTTCATGTGCTGCCACCTGCTACATCCACAAGGAAGGTTTTGAGACATTCCTCTCAGTCCAGTCTTGACAGGCATTGTCACCAGTTGTTGAGAAATACCGCCAGTAACTGGGCAAAAAATAACCCCGCTCTTGTTTTCAGATTACCATTATATCCAATTGCATTTTTAGTTTGGTATTTTTTGATCCCGAAAATAAACTGGGCAGGGTTAAAAGGGAGGTATGCTCCTGGTCTGCATGTCTACCAAGGAAGGAAAAGATAACGCCTACCTCCATTCTGTTCTGACTGCAGTGCTGCTAAATAAAACCCAGTGGTGCCACTAGAGTTTTAAAGCTCATAACAAAATTGCATTTGTTAAATCTCACATAACTTGCCTGCACTTACAATATACCAAAATGAACAGGAGATGTTCTCTGCCACAGTGATAAAGAGTGATTTATCTGTCAAGCCTGAAGTTATAATTACAGGTGAAAACGGAGTGAACACGGAAAGTAGATTTCCTTGTAACACTAAGCCTCAGCAATGGTCCTTTCAGTCCACAGAGGCTTTAAGACCCTCGCAGAGCACAGCTTCAGTCTCTAGTAAGATTTACAGGTAACTCTCTCCAAGTGATTTTCCAGAAGGGCTGCAACATGGGACGACCTCGCAGTCCCCAGCATGTGGGACTGCGGACCCTCAGCATGGGCTGGGCATGGCCCCG
>NW_010415748.1:782-17585 GCF_000710305.1 Buceros rhinoceros silvestris | reverse complement strand
TGGCCCCGGCAGCTGCCATGCCCTGCCAGTGGAGATCATTGCTACTGAGTCCCAGAGGAGATCTGCAGCTGAAGAGACACACAGGGGGAAAAAAAATTCTGGATACTCAGTGTGTTCATGAATTACTTCAACGTGGCTATAAAATCAGCAGCAGTGTGGAAAGCCATGATCACCCACAGTGGGTGATCGGTGCTTCAGCCTGCAGCCACAGAGTGACCTGGATCTCACGGTGACCTGGTCCCATCCAGGCTCGGAGCCCATGGCTTCTCCCGGCGTGAAGCATGCTGGCGCTGAGCTGTGAGCCGTGGCGATGGCAGCCTGCGAGCAGCGGGTGCTGGTGCAGTGCTGCGGCGAGCGCAGAGGCTGTGAGCTTCGGACATGCCAGGGAGCAGTGGGAGGAAGCTGGAGGCAATTTTCCTCTTATAAGACCGTGACTGGACCACTGCGGAGCGTTCTGCTGCCTGTGTTTTAAAGAAAAATGTTCCAAATGAACCACCAAAACAATCTGAGGAGTGGGAAAAAAACCCTTTTCTGGAAAGAATGAACTGCCTGAAAAGCAGGAGAATGCTGACTGAAGTGTGGGTTTTCGGGGAGATATTGCCTGGTACTGAGAAAGTTTTTAATCTAGTTGAAAAAACAAAAGAAGAACCTGATTGGAAGCTAAGGTAAAATTAATTGGATTGGCAACACAGCATGAGTTTTGAAAGTGCTGGAGATTAACTTCTGTCACACAACAAAGGTGACTGGTACTTGCTCCAGCTCCTGCAGTGAATCCACTAAGATCAGGTAGAACCTTTTCTAGAAGACAGGTGAAAGAAAGCCCACACTGTTGTCCCAAGGTCTGGTGAGCTCCCCTTTGAACTCTGCCTCCTGGTTTCTGTACTGCTGTTTTTAACAAAGAGCACTTTGTTGAAAAAAACCAATGCATGGATAAATTTCATCTGTCCTCCCTCTGAGACTCACAGCTTCCTTGGAAACTACCCATTCCTATTGCGCTAGAACAGAGACTCATAAATCGTGACCAGCCTTACCGCTTCCTCAGAGTGCTAATTTAATCATGAGTTATACTGCAAAACCGTTCTTGCCGAGTGCACTGAGGCTCTTCAGCGCTGCCACGGGCACTGAGCAAGCTGCACCTCCAGCCCGGCAACCCCAAGACACCCAGCCTTATCCTGGGCCATGGCCCCTGTGGCCAAAGCCTCGCTCACCGCCCCTCCCAGACCTGCTTAAAGTGTTCCTCTCCGAGAGGGCCATCGCTGGCTGAGACACAGTAGTTGTGAGTTATCATGCGGGCACTGCTAGCACAGGTAAAGGGATTCTATTCATACCATTAGCTCCCAGAAAGACAAATATATGCTGGAGTCAACTATGGATTTACTAACAAGCAGTTATCAACAAGTCCATCACCTTCACCTGGCTCACCAATGTGCTGGTCTGTGGTGTTGGTGCGGGGAGCTGCCCTCTGCCCCGCAGCACCCCCGCAGTGGCACCAGCAGCCAGTGTGCCTCGCCGATACGTGCCCAAAGGTCGTATTGGTTGCCACCAGCCCAGTTGGGTCAGTAGCTAATTGCCTTTGAATTGAGGCCAGAATTAGGCAAACAGGCAGCCTGCGCTGTCAGCAGCTGTGAGAACATTCACGTGACATCCAGCATCTGACGGGAGGGGGAATCAGAAGGGCTGTGAGATTGAGGATTGGTTTGCTTTCGAGAAAGGTGCATTAAAGCATCACTGCAAGTAATGGTGTTGTCTTCATTCAGCCCATGATCAGCTGTAACGTTGGCTCTTACACCAGCGACAGACCAAGAAATGAGTAATTTCATTCCTGTGGCCAGTCAAAGAGCTCACAGGACAGGCAACCAGTGAAATGGTGCAATGTCTTAAAAAAAGCGTGCAAGCCTACCTTAACTGCTGCTGGCAAAAATGCCCCCAAACCATGTCTGTGGAGTGTCCTGACTTAATGTGAATTATGTGTCAGATTAAGGCTTCCTTGGGGTTGGCCTGGGGCTGGGACCCACTGTTGTGACTAATGGCAACCACGGACAAAGGAAAAACAGTAGATTGTTTGCCGGCCTGTTTGCGAGACTCCAGCTGATGGTTTTGTGCTGAGCAAATTAATAAGTTTTACTCTGGTTCCCCCACAGAAGGCAAATAAGAAGCCAAGAAACCAAATAAGCACAGCCAGAACAGTAAACATGTTTGCTTTAAGGAGTGGAAACCATGGTTAAGTTTCTAGACCACAAAGCTACAGGCTCCCTCAAATTAAATTAATTTGATGGTTTACACATTTCCTCCATAGAGATGTGGGTACTGAAATGTGCATCTCCAGACAAGCGTAGGAAGATCTGGCAGATACTTCTGCCACCCCTCAGTGAGGTACAGATGCCGTGACTGCGTCAGGGATGGCTGGGAGAGGGACAGCTGCTCCGGGCAGTGCCCAGTGCCAGCAGCCTCCTGCTCCAGCCCCGCGGGTGCCAGCAGCACCCCTTCCCAGCAGACCTGGCCTAGCCAGCGTTGTGAGCAGGTGGGGAGCTTCGGCTCCTGCTGAGGGCTCTCTGTCGCTTCTTCACCAGAAAGGCTCTGTATTCCCATTCTCCAAATTACTTCTTATTCATTTGGCCAAGCCCTAATTCATCTTCTGTCAAATATTTTTTCCTTGTGTCAAGAGCACAGTTCCTATTACTCTGTTCCTCACATCCATATTAGCCTAATGGCGTCTGTAAATAATGAATTTGCATAATGAACGGCATTTATGAAAACCAGTTGCGCTCTGTGTAGGTGACCTTGTGACTTCGAACAAGCTGATAACCTTTGAAGTTCTGACAAGACAAAATAGTGATACATCACTATTGGATGTATCCAGTAGTGTATTGGACCCCTCCTTGGTCGAGGAGGGGCCTGACCATCGTCAGCGCAGGTATGCACAGAGTGGCTGCTGCTGTGGCAGCAGCAGCGGGTTTAAAAAGCTGCTAATTGGATATGTGAGCTACATGAGCAAGCTTGCCCTGCCTGATTTATTGGCCGAATGCAGAAACCCAAAATGCTGGAAACAGAAATTCACTGGACTCCCTACAAAAGTAACGACAACAGTGGTTGAATACTGCCCACCGCTGCCCTAACAGTGGTGCCACCTGCCCATGCTGGGGAAGCTCCTGGCACAGCCAGCGGAGCTCTGGCTGGTGCAGGGACAGCCCAGCAAAGCCCCAGCCAGCACAGGCACCCAGGGATGGACATGCTGTCGGTCTTTCCTCCTCTGGCTCAGCTGCCTTCAGTTGAAATACCATAAATATAAAATGTTTCAGGGGTTTTCTCAACATTTGCTGAAGCAGCATTTTGTTCTGCTCTAACCCAGGATATGCTGAATATGAACATGGTTTGTTATATTGCCCACGTAGCTCTGCAGAACTGCCACGGAGGGAACACGCGTGGCTCTTGCAGCTACCTGAGCAGCGCTCTACCCCTCACCAGCAGCTGCCCTCCTGGGAGAAGGCTCTGCTCTTGCTCCGAGGGGTCAGATGCTGCAGGTGTCATGGCAATGGGGAGGGCTGGGTGCAGCCGAGTCTGGGAAGCTGCAGGGAGCTGTAGGTTGATGCTCCAATTTACCAACTTCATAATTCTGACCTGCAGAGCAGCACTTCCACAGCTGGGTATGGAAAAAGTGAAAGCAGCAGGTTGAACCCACTGGAGTCTGCAGGTGGGAAGGGAAAACCCATGGGACTCACTGGGTGGGCACCTGCCTGAGCAGTCCCAGGCTGGGTCATGCTGTTGGGGCTACGAACCATCACAGGGAGAGAAAGCTGGCTGTGTGCAGCAGCGGGAGCAGTGCCTGTGGCACAGCCCCATGCCACATCCCTGTGGGGACATGGCCCATGGCACATGGCCCAGCCTGGCACAGGCAGTGCTCCTCCTGCGGCGAGGGGCAGGGCTGTGTGGCTCTGTGGGAGTGCTTGGTGAGGAATTAAAGTCAGGGAACACTGAGGATGAATGAGTGCCTGTCGCCTCAGCA
Source organism: Buceros rhinoceros silvestris (assembly GCF_000710305.1). NCBI lineage: Eukaryota > Metazoa > Chordata > Aves > Bucerotiformes > Bucerotidae > Buceros > Buceros rhinoceros. The sequence continues at coordinate 13,582 of NW_010415748.1, read as the reverse complement.
GTGCCAGCAACATAATTTTCCTCACTCACCTTGGGGGAGGGCAGGTTGTCCTGCTGGGCACAGCCCAGGCGTCAGAGGCTGAAGGAGGTGAACCACATGCAGCCATTGCAGGTGCCTTGCCTTCCAGAAACTAGCATCTATCATGATACAAATGTTACTTTAAGCTTTCAATTGCTGACATAATTAATGGAACACAAAGCATACCTTGTATCATACAACACATCAAACAAGATCTGATACATTACGCACATCAGAGAAACTATTACTTGTTTCAGACTTGTCCTCCACAATTTTCTAAACCTCACAGTCCAGTTTATGAGCCACAACATTGTGCCGTTTCGCCTGTTCAGGTGTCCGCTTCAACATTTATTTAGTCTTCCTGATTTTTATGCATTTATTCAGTCTATACTGAATAGTGGTGGTTATTTATCACTGGACCACAAGGCAGTGAACCCTCCTTGGCTGGTATTCAGCTGTCTGGAGGTACCTCATTTGTATTGTGTTTGCCTTGAACGTAAGTCATAAGCCACCACGGCTGCTCAGAAATGCATGCTGTTCTTCTGCAAGATAAATACGTAATTCTGCAAAACAAACCCACAATGAAGTGTAAATTGTATTGGGTTTGCATGGCCAGGTTTTGGTAGCTGGGGAGCTACAGAGGTAACTTCTGTCAGAAGCTGCTAGAAGCTTCCCCATGACCAACAGAGCCGATGTCAGCTGGCACAAAGACAGACCTGCCTCTGGCCAAGGCTGAGCCCATCAACAACCATGGTAGCGCCTCTGGGAGAACAGATTTAAGAACAGGGAGAAAAACCTCGCACAATAGCAACTGCAGCCAAAGAGTCCCACAGCCATGTCCCACACGGCCTCTTCACGGGCCGTGGGATGCCAGGCTGGGCACTGCACTCAGGGAGCAGTGGTGGGCTCCCTCTGGGAATGGACACCAGCAGGATGTGGGAAGTGGCTCAGCCTTTTCGTTTGGGGCTGGCTGGAAGGGAGGAAGGGGAAAAAACCACAAATATTATTTGGTGCCATGAGTCTTCCCAAACAGACTTCCCTGCACGGTGTAAGGGCTTCCTGGCGTCTTGCTGGATATCCCTGAGTACCCCCACCTCATCACACCTTTCCTGTCAGTCTTCACCATCACAGCTACCGGGCTGAACTGCGATTTCCCTGCCAGTGAAAAGGTGCTGGTCATTAGGTTGGACTTTACTACCGCAGTGCCAGCCCTTTTCAGACCTTCACAGCGCTGGCAGCTGGCTGGCCAGTGTTTTTATGATGCCAATGCCATCCTTCCCGGGGGGAAGGAAAGCCCTTGTCGGTGGTTACACAAGCCTTAAATTCGTTATTAACAATGCAGAACTGCTAATTTTAGAATTGTAATGCAAACTTTGGTAATTGCTTCCTATACAAACACTTTAACGACTTAAAGAATGCATCTAATTACTGGCTTTTGACGGAAAGCAGGCTTGAAATAAGTTTGGGGCTAGTGAAGAGAGTGGCTCAGCACCTCGCAGGGCATTTGCCCATGAAGTTATAAGCCAAGGCTAAGTGGAGCTACCAGCCTGTTGCACTGAAAGGGGAAATCTTACTTACCCACCTCCTCCTCATCCTGCTTCCGCTTCTGGGCATGCTGTATTTCTCCTATATCAAAGAGCTGGAGGAGGTGCCAGGAGACATTTCTTGGTACCGTTTTCTGGCCTAGGTGGATGCGTAACTTCAAAAGTAAGCCAAGAATAGCCTATGCTTTTAGCAGTCACATGGAAGCAACATTGAAGATGATCGTGTAGCTGTGTGTGAATCAGCCATTGCACTGATCTGGGCTGGGATAGTTAAATCTCCTTGTAGTGGCTTGCATGGTGCTCTGGATCTGTGCTGAAAACAGTGTTGATCACACAGGGATGTTTTAGTTACTGCTGAGCCGTGCTGACACAGCTGGGTTGCACAGGGAGCTGGAGGGGGCACAGCCTGGACAGCTGACCCCGACAGACCCAAGTGATGTCCCAGACCATAGGATGCTGTGCTCAGCAATAAAAGCTGGGGAAGGAGGAGGAAGAGGGGGACATTCTGAGTGATAGTGTTTGTCTTCCAAAGTCACTGTCACACGTGATGGAGCCTGGGGCTGGCTGAACACCTGCCTGCGATGGGGAGCAGGGAATGAATTCCTTGCTTTGCTCCGCTTGTGTGCACAGATTTTGCTTTACCTGTTAAACTGCCTTTATCTCAACCCAGGAGTTTTTACATTTTAACACTCCTAATTCTCTCCCCATCCCACAACAGGAGGTGGCTGAGGTGCCCACCAGACACGTCAAGGCTGCCCGGTGCTGGGCTGGTGGCTGGAGGTGCACCATGCCACGGCACAAGCTGATTATGGCTATTTGCAGTGCACTGACCCAGTCACTGCCCCGAGGCTCCTGTGCCTGCCCCGCAGCAGTGGGGACACATCCTGCAGGCATGGTCTGCGTCCCTGCTGTCCCCGGGGCCCTGCAGCAATCCCCCTGTGCCCCCAGCACAGCCCCAGGCCCCAGCAGCTGCTCTGCCCATCCCTGCCGGTGGGGTTCAGGGGAGGGGGCTCGGGGCAGGCTGAGCCCTCAGCCCAGCAGGGTCTGGGCTGGCACCTGCTGCTCCCTTGCCATGAGCGTACGGCCCCAGAGACACCCGCCTCACTGTGCACCAAGGAGACGGCAAAGCTGTATTTGGCCAGCAGGGTAGTTTTACACATTTTTTCATTAAACCTATGTTAAATATGGAAATGCTGCAGAAGTGAGACTTGGTAATTCATGTGTGAGCTCTTGCACATTTTGGTGTTTCTCATGTTTGGAGATAAAAACAGGATTGACAAAAGTATCTTCTGGCTTTCTACTGGAAATGTACTTAGCTTTACTGAATTGCTATGACAAATTTGCTTTAAAAATAATTAAAAATCAGATGGAGTTAATAAAATCTCGGGAAATGCTTTTCCAGTCGGACAAGTAAGGTAAAAAGATTATTTCTTTTTTTCCCTTCTTCTGGTTTTTGAGAAAGAAAACCAACTCATTGTTGTTTCAGAGGTGGAGCTCTTCAAGACATGCATCTCTCTCGGATGTGACCAGCAATACAATCCTATCCTGGGCTGAGCCCGCGGTTCAAAAAACTTGCCTTAGAAAAGAAGAGAAATTTGGTGGTCATACATGGACCAGCTACTGAGAACATCTTATCCATGAGTATCTGAGGTTTTCCAGAAGGTAAAAACCTTTTCTGGCAGCCGCACCTTTTGCTGTGAAGTTTGAAATCGGACAGCGGAGTAATGGGTGAGAAAGCTAAATGGAGACAACTGTACCTCGTTATTGTAGAGGAGATCTTTCCACTGGAATGGATAAAGATAGAAACCTCACTTGCATATCAAAAAACGCCTTTCTGAAACACCGCTGCGCACTGCTTTAGTTAGGCTCCTCCACAAAAGGGAGAATTTGGGTGAAGTTGCCCCAAATGGATGAACAATCTTAAAGAGAACATAAGAAGTGAGAAAACTTGGAAAGAGCGGGGGCAAAAAAAGATTATCCACCAAAGGAGACTGCATCTTGAAGGCAGTGAAAATCTTGGAGAAAACAAAGATTTCCAGAAGAAAAGGGGGCCACCGTGCTTGGTCTGCGAGAGAAGCTGTCACAAAGAACCAAAGCCCACGAATGGTGCTTGGAGAGGACACAGCAGGGTGTAGGGAGAAGTAAGGTCCCAAGACAGAAAAATGGTCTTCATTTCCACTCTGTGGGGAATAACCATGGGAGCAGATATGAGCCTTACTGCAAACAGAGCTTCTAGTCTTGGTACGTTTCTGCTCCCTGGCAGCCTCTTCTGATGGACTGGGAGTTAATCTCAGGGACTCTCACTTCCCTGCTGTGCCCACCCAGCGCCAGCACCGAGCCATGGGGATGTGGGTGCTTGGTGGCATCTCTGCATCCTGTTTATATGAACTTGTAACACTGACACAGAAAAAAGCACCTGAAGGTTTTATTGCTGAGTGATCAAACAAGTGAGCACCAGAGGAGTCTCTTGGTGGGTATATATAGAAAAGTGCTACAACAGGCAAAAGAGAGGCTGCCTCAGATGCTCCTGTGCCATTTCTGTGCGGCATCTGGCAACCTGAGCACGCTGAGCACCTTCGGGGCTTTAGTTAGACGAGAAATCTAGAGGAAATCCAAGCATGCATCTTCTCAAAGGAGAAAAAACTAGAATGCCCCCCGGCTCCACCGCCACCCCCCGCAATCCGCCTGCTCCCAGCACCTCAACGGCTGACCCGCCCGATGCCGTGTAAGGCCAGCAAGGCATTACACTGAGCAGAGTTTTTTGTGCTGAGTGTTCGTGTTGCAGGTGCCAGCTGCCTGAGCTCCCTCCTGCCCAGAAATCAGGTAAGCAGATTTTCAGGTCAGTGCCAAGCGACAGCTCCCACACGGGCTAATCAGGAGGGCTGCTGGGAGCAGGCTGGAGCTGCTGAGGATGGGAGGATGCTTTTCATTAAGATGTCTGCCATCAGTGATGCAGAATTCACAACAAGCTGCAGAAACACAAATGGATCTCCGCGAGTAGAGAGGCTGAGACTGGGAGACTCCAATACAGCAGGGCAGTCTCTGGGTAACGGCAAAGGCATTTCTGAAGGAGTACCCAGAGGGAAGTGTTTCCAGAGCTGCCTTTTACTCCGTGTGTAGGGACGACTGCTGTTCCACGCAGCTATCCGAAGAAGTTGTCATTGCCATGTAAAAGACATTTTCTGGAGATACCGTTCCCTTTTCCTGTATAATTCCATGTTCCTATACCCAATGAATGCATATTCACATTGCTCACTGACTTCACGCGGGCACTGCTTCTCCCCAGTCTTGCCTTCTAAGACTGTAAACTAACAGAGGTGGAGGTTTGGTTTTTTTAGAAGTCAGAGCATCTTATTAACTGTTTGTTATTCATGCACCCACTTCTGGAGGGCAGAGCTGGGCGAGATGTGCTTTGCTGCGCAGACAGCTCCAGAGATCACCAGGAACCAGGCTCAGGCTGGTGTGGGCAGCCAGCTGTGGGGACCAGACCCTGAGAAAGGGTGCGGGGGCTGACCGGTCCATGGCTGCATGCCGGTGGTTGGGAGTGCCAATGGTCTGGCCCTTGGGTTCCGTGCCAGTCCACCAGGCTCCTCAGGAGCCCCTGACCTTCCCAGGCAGCAGCCAGGGTGGGGGTCCATGGGCCAGGCTGGTGTAGAGAGGCAGCTGGCTGTGGGACCAGGTACTCACCATGACCTGCAAGGTCCATTCCTCACAGCGAGGCAACGCCTGGAACCCCTGGCTTCTCTCTGCGCTTGGGCAGCGGTTCTCAAAGAGCCTCTTCCAAAAATTCGCAGTGACTGAGCCTTTGTCACCCCTCAGGAGAGCTGGGGTGACCCCCCTCACCCAGTGGACACTGTGCCTTTGGGAGGAGCTGAAGCGCTCCAGAGTGAGGTCTTGCCCTACAAAGGAAACCCACTTCTCAGAGGGGACAGTGGTGTGACCTCAGTGCAGTCTGGCAGCATTGCCACAAGGGGAGAACCATCTGATAGCTAATTTCCTCTGATTTGCAGAGATCCTCAACTTTTACAGATGATCATTTTTTGAAGCCACATTTTCTCAAGCCTGCATGGCAGCATTAGCACCACCTTCATGCCTGAGCTTCACTTGTATGAATTTCCTGAGCTGGCAGATGCGTGACCTTGCAGGGCAAGACAGCTTGTGAGTGGGAAGATGGGGGTTTTGGCTGGAGGTGGCAGTACAGTTCTTAATATCTCCTGACCCCTTCCTGTTAACCCATGGCCATTCACAGCACACTAGCAAACGTTACCCAGCACCTGAGAAACTTTTCTCTTTAGGGGCTGATGGAATTAATAAATGAAACCAACCCCCCCACCCCATGTCTGGAAGTTACAGGAAGAAACTTAAAAGTAGGAATAAAAGATGCACATCTTTAACAATAAGGCTAGTAAGGCATTGGAGCAACTTACCCAAGGGGCTGATTGAATTTTGTCTATTGAATTTGTTTTTCTTTAACCCAGCCTGGGTTCATCTCCAGAAGAACTTCAAACAGCAGCCAAAACTTTGAGCGTGTGGCTCTTGGCCTGAGCTCTGCAGCAGCAGACCAGCCCGGGGATGATACACCTGCCTCTTCTTCTTAAGAAATGAGAATTTGTGTTTGCCACCTTTGAAGGGGACCTGGGATGCAGGGCTTGAGCCTGCTCTCCTGTCTGACGTGGTGCTGTGGTGCTTGAGACTTCGCAGGACTGAGCATCTTGTCCTTGCAAGGTCAACACCCGCAGAAGCTGTGGAGAAGCTTGCGTTAGCAACAGCAGGAGTAAAAGGGTAATTAACAGAGATGGTTCTTGACCTTTGCGTCCCTGATCTCCTGACTCTTGTAAAGGAAGTTGTTAGTCAAATACAGTGCCTGTGTGTGAAACAATTACCACTAATTACCACCAAGTCACGGCACTCTGAGTATTTAAACACAGCATGGAAATCTTGTGTGATTAGGGAGACTGTCAGGGAGAGGAGTTTTCTAAGGCAGCTTTCTAACGGTGTGATGATTCAGTTCCAGTCAGGTGACTTTTAACACCTTTTATTCTGTACATAACACTGAAGATAAGGCAGGCTGGCAGACTGAGACCAAGGAGAGGCACAGCTCGGCAGCAGGTAGTCCTATCCCTCCCCCTGCATGCACTCAGAAAAAGAAGTGATGGGAACATCTGGCTCCTTGAGAGTGTTCCACGGCTCTTCGGCTAACCCATCTCATGCCGAGGCCTGATGTGAACTGGGAACAGCACCACTGGGCCAGAGCGAGAGCACCAGGAAGGCAGGATAGGTGGCCAGAAAGAGCTAGAGGGCCACAACGCAGCTACTGTCCCACTTGGTTAAATCCAAGTCTGACTCAGGACTGTGAACCCAGTTTGTGTGAGGAGGCGGAATGAGTCCCAGCTGGTGAGCGTCAACTACTGCAACCCACCTGCTCACACACCCGCACCAAGCCAGCAGCCCCGGGCAGCTGCGGGGAGAACCATGTGGAGAGCAGCACGAGTCCTGGTCTGAGCACAGCCCCTCGGCATCACTGGCTGCGTGGCAGGAGCCACACAGCTACACGCTGCACGGTGGAGCTGTGCTCTGGCAGGGAGCAGAGACATGGGGGGCAGCGAATTATCCTGAATGCTCAGCGTGGCCCCAGCACGCAGAGCCTGGGACCCTGCTGACACCAACCACATCCCAGAACCCCAGCAGCCAGCTGGGGACTGCCCTGCCTCGGTGGCACTGGGGTGGCAGGAGAAACTGCGTGGGCAGGACACATATGCTCCCCACAGAATGGCCCATGACAGTTGTGTAAGGACTGAAAGGCCGTGACAGTGTGTCCGCTGCCCTGACCAGAGAGAGGAGTAAATCCTAGACTGGAAATACTCTGTTATGGTTAAACTGAGTAATTCAATAGTGCTTGGAAATGGCTTAGTCTCTTCCTTATTAGATTTATCTCACAGCTCTTCCTTCCTCCCCTGTAGGTTTCTTTATTCAGAATTTGCTCAAATATTTTCCTTCAGAAGATTTAATATCTCAAAAGTGCAAATATCCAAACCCTGTATCATTTTGTAATTTCATACTCCATGGTTCTTTCATATGCATATCACTCATTTGCTATCCCTTTGAAGAATGCAGCCTGAGTAATGGAACTGAAAGAAAAGCCATTCAGTGTTGATTTTAATTGAACAAGCTCAGAAGCTGTAGGGATCCATGCCAGGCTCCAGCTCACTCTCTTTTGAAGAGTTATTGCCAGACTTCTTTTGCCTGTGTGTCTCCGTGTTTTTTTCTAATTAGCAGCTTTCCCAAAATATTAGTTACCGTATTGTTTCTCCAGCTCTGCTTGTTTGGGATGCGTACGCCTAGTAATCACCAAATCTGCTTTCTCCTCCTGTTCAATGGAATATTGCACTCCTTGTCAGGGGAGCGAAACATCACCCCGCACTCAGGAGTAAAATTGTGCAGAGACAATTGACTCTTTTTTGGTGGAGCTTTTTTTCTTCAGTGTGGTTATGGCTGTGGTGAACTTCTGCAGGCTTTAAACCATAACTGTAAAGACAGTAAATTAAAGACCGTAAAGGAAAGATTTTTTTCTCTTCTTTCTCGTGTGCATAAGTACGGTCTCTGGTAGTTCCTCATTCTCCCATCCCAGTCTGTTGAATGTAAGCCCTCAAGTTCTTGCTTAGACCTAAGAGAGGAGATGGGACATGCAGGAGATGACAGGGCAAAGGGCTTGAATTATTGGATACCCTTTTCCACACAAGATTTGGCTTAGGGAAACCAAATCAGCAACTGGTAGAAGAGCAAACAATTTTCCAGTCTGTTATGGAAATGAGCTCTCCACACATCTCTTACAGAGCAGCAAGGGAATCGATGTCCATTTTGCTACTTTCTACTGAGAAGTCACCTCAACAAAGGAAAAAATTGCATAAGAAAGGAATAAATTGCATAAGAAAGGAATGTGAATAAAAAAGAATTTTAAAAGACCAAACCCCCCAAACCCAACGCGAAAACAGTGCAAGTGTTAAGGGAGCATGTCATTAAAGTATCAGCCACACTTAGATACCACCAGGAGGTGGGAGGAGGAGACAGGCAGTGGAGGGAATCCGTAGCTGGCTCTTAAAGGGCACAGCAAACTTTTCTCAGTTGCTTCTCAAGGTCTTCCCCAGCAGTGCAGTGCAGAATCATTTCAAGTGCTAGATCACTACTGGACATCCAGCATTAATTTGTATTAGTCCTCCAGGTTGTACCTACAGTTCTAAAAAGTCTTGAAAGATATAAACCACTTTTTTGAAAGCCAGGTACCAATTGGTGGAAATCTTCATAGAATGATGCAGGAATTTTCAAAAACATTCCAAGTATATCAGCACTTTATTTCTCAAAGAGCAAGTCTGTTAACAGGTCAAGCAATCAGACAGTGCAGTTACTGTAATAATGGATTCAGATCTAAGTTGAACTGTTTTTTTAATAGATTGAAAAATGTAAAAGAGGACGCAGTTCAGCTGCTAAATATCTCTTTATTTGGTTTGGTTTCGCTGGATGAACCAAGCCCATCTGAGGACACTCCCAGCACCAGGTCACACTCCCCGCGGTGGCTTGGGGTGTGAGGCCCCACTCTATGGCAGTGCCAGCTGGCAGGGACGGGCAGGGGGTGCTGCCAGGAGGTACCCGAGCAGCAGTGAATCAATCTGTGCCAGTGCGTTACTGCTCGCTGTCCCGGTTTGGGCTAACGTACCCTGGGCAGAAATGAAATCCCAGTTCACCTGGGATTGCCTGTGTGTCTCCGTGTTTTCTTTTCTAATTAGCAGCTTCCCGAAAATATTAGTTACCCTATTGTTTCTCCAGCTCTGCTTGTGTGGGACGTGTACGCCTAGTAATCACCAAGTAATGACGAGGAAGAGGTCTCTCCAAACCCCATTTGCCTGGGAGCCAGGTTTACGCACCGTTCACCTCGTGCCTCCCCAGCTGGCGAGGGTGATAGCTGGGTGCTCCACAGCTCCAGAGCGCAGCAGCTGGGGAGGATTCCAGCTCCTGCCTGCTGCAGCCCAGTTACAAGGAGATGTCGTGCCCAGGAACGAGTAGGAACAGTCTCTGCCATTTTTATACAATGCAACAGCTCCCCCATCTTACAGACCAAAGAACTTAAAATGAAAAGAAATCCCTGTGAAACCAGTACGAGGGAAACTCAACATGCTTCAGTGCTGCTTCCGGAGGGAGAGGCTGGCGCTGCTCATGCCCGCAGCGTTCCCCATTGCCAGGTGCTCTGAGGAGGGGCACGCACTCCACACAGCGCTGCGCTTGACATTTCAGTGAATAAGGCGCTGAGTTTCTTCTTGCAAGGATGAGTAAACACTGCAGTTTCCAAATACTTTTTGATGAGGTACAACAGTCTAAAGAGCAACATTTACTGCCTCTTGCCTTAAGAGTTTCAACGCGGATGCTACATCGTCTGTTGCTCTCACACTACGCTGCACTGCTGCTGGTCTCCTTTAGGGTGTACACGCAGCACACTGGATCAACAATGCGCGGAGGTGCCCAACAAGAAAGGGCCGCTTGTGCCCGTGTAAAGCACTGTGCTCGGTGCACAATGATGTGTGCCTAAAGTCACTCCTCCAGACCTCTGCACAGCCACCACCACCTCAGGAAAGAGGAGGCATCTCTCCTTTCTTGCCCCAATGACAGTGTTCAGTTTTGCTTGCCCAGACCTTTGGCAGTGACTCCCAAGGGTGCTCCCTGCTCCAGCCACAGCTCAAAGGATGACTCTGGTTTATGAGGTGGGGCTGGGAAGGAGATTTGAAGCAATGAGGGACAGGTAGCCCCCGTCACCATCACAGAGGGAGGATGCATGAGTTTGGAAGGTGTGGGAAGCCAGCTCGGTGGGCGAAGCATCCCATAACCAGCCAGCTGCAGTCAGGTGGCACTGTGCCCGTGCTTGAGGACCCTCCTGAGTGAGGTCATTAAGGGTTAGAAAGAGTGCATAAAACCAGCTCTATGTGTTATTTGTACAAAGCACTTTCCTCAAGAAGCTCTCCTTATTTCAGCCAAAAAAACAAATGATGAAACCACTTTAAAATGTGGGCGGAAAGATTTTACGTTAAGGTGTTACTCTCTCTACCAGGAGAAAGACTATGCTTGGAGGTCAGAGCAAGACAAAACTCACAGTAAGCTCTTGTTAGGAAGGGTAATGGCTGAGGTACATGGTGGTCAAGCCCCAGTGAGAGTGTGGGGTCCCCAAGGTCCTGACCAGAGCTACATGGGAGCTCAGCTGAGTGATCCCATGCATCCCCAGACCCAGGGGCCCTAGAGGCCAACATTATATGTGGTGGTACACTATCAGGCATGTGGTGACTCTGCAGGACAGAGACCTGCCCCTTCCCAGGGCACTGAGGTCTTGCCCAAAACACTCCACCCGTGGACACTGAAGAGAGCATTCAGGCACGGACACTTGCCATGGTGTCACCCTGGGCAGCCAGGAGCACTTCAGGAAGAGACCACAGTGGAGGGGCAGACCAGAAGGAGGGGAATGGTTTGAGTAAGACCAGGAACAGCACAACAGTCACACACTGTCAGTTAGGTCTGGGTCAAGAGCCAGACTGCCCAGCAGCATCACCACCAAGCAGCTGAGCTGAAGGCAAGTCACCAGATAACCACTAATCCTCCAGACCCAAATTCCTTGCTTGTTGCTGATGCTGTGCTCCCAGGAAAGGACACACATTTTCTCCTGCAGCAGTGGTGCTTTGTTTCTGCAAGCAGATCACAGCCCAGAGCATCCCCACACCTTTGGGGCTGCCCTGCTTTCAAACGAAGACCCCAGCATCGGCACTGCTGCTGCCATGGGACAGCACCCATGAGGCAGCCCAACAAGGCCAAGGGAGTGCGAGGTGGCTGGAAGAGCCGTGTGGTGAGGACACAGACTCAGAGCCATTACTGCAGACACATCCAGTGAACCGGCAAGACTGGCTGTCCATCTCATCCCTCAGGGATGAATCTCCCCAGCACACCCACAGCCCCCCACATGCCCAGTCACTCGAGGGAGGAGCAGTTTTTCCATGGGGTATGTTAACAACACAGTGGTGCCATTTCAATCCCATGTCCGACGTGGATTTAAGGCTGACAAAGAAGCTGCAGCAGCCCTTGCTCAGACCTCTGAGGCCAATGAGTGCAGGACATCATTGTAGCTGTCTGAAGCACATGGAGTTTCCAGACTGTGCTGTAATGGTACCAGTTCAAAGCGGTCCTGAACCAGTCCTCACACAGTGTTTTGTGCTGGACGGTAACAAACCAATGAACCCTCCAGTATACAGAAGGCTCTGAGCACAAGCTGAGCGCACTGAGTTCCCACTGGGTTTTTCTATCTCTGTTTCACCAGGGAAGCCATATCCAGACACTTGCTCCTTTCCGGCTGCCAGCTGCACAGCTGGTATCACCGTCACTCCTGCTATCCTGCTCCCGGGGCAGTGGAGAAACAACAGAGCAGCAAACGCTTCAACACGGAGCCCGGGAAGACTGTCTAATCTGGTAGACATCAGCCAAGAACACAGACGTTGTACCACGGAGCATCTTCTTGTCTCTCTGCTCTCTCCAGAGTACACGGCAGAAGCTGAATCAGGGCCGAGCACAAGATTGTCTCCAGCTCCAGAGGATAACCGTGACAGAACTGAGTTAGGGAGAGAAACTGCAGAGCCAACCCTAGCAAAACCAGCTTACCAACAAGAGTTTTCCCTCAGGGGAGCAGAAGATACAGACTCTGTGCCAGCACTTCAACCTCTCTGCCCCTATAACAACTTGAATGAGCTCCATGAAATAGCAGCCATAACTTGGAGATAAACACTAACTTAGGAGCCACAGCCCGGCTGCCAGGCTCTGGGCAGCATCAGAGGCTGTTGGAAGGGCAGAGGATGGCTGCTGCTCTGGGAAATGCATTCCTCCAGAGTCACACACTGCCGGAGACCACAAAACCAAACCTCCTTTCCCCTTCAGAGTTTGCAAGGAAAGGCATTTTCTCAAGTCGCATGGGAGTACTGCTGCATTCCCTTTTCTCACAGACATTGCATCCCAAGGCAAAAACATCTTCTGCAGAGTGCCAGCAGAGAAGAGTGAGAAGTGTCACTGCATCTTTCCTTTTCTGGGACGGGGTTTCCCTCACATGCATCCCCAGCAAAATGCCAGTGTATCCCAGCTGCATTGCTTCCATCACCCCTGAACACACTGAGCAGCTGGTGAGTTCTCCGCACCCTGTGGCAGTGACGGCCCTGTGTGCTA
>NW_010415748.1:0-551 GCF_000710305.1 Buceros rhinoceros silvestris | reverse complement strand
GAAGGCCCCCGGAGGAGCGGCCATCGGCCTGCCATTCCGACAGGAGGGTGTCCGAGGAGATGGGGCCCACTGCCCAGCGGGTGCAGACTGGGTGCCCATGTCTCCTCCCTCTGGGTGCAGGGTCACTGACTGCTGGTGAGGTCCATTAGCTCCTCTTCAAGGCTTTACAGGCCTCGCTTGTCTTGCTCTCTGCTTCAGGTCCCGGCACATCACCAACATTTTCTCACAAAAGTGCATTAGGGAAAGGTGTCAGTATTTCCTAGCATGAAATGCACTCTCCTCCCCATCAGAGATCCCCGGAGACAGGCAAGCACCATTAAATCCCTAAAAGCTCCCAAATTTACTGACCCCCAAAGATGACCCAGCCTTTCTTCTTCCTGCCAGGATCATCCCCTCCTGCAAGTGTCAGGTGTCACTGCCCGTGTCCTCAGATCAGGCGCTCCGGGGCCGAGTCGGCCGGGGAGGACGAGGGCAGGGCGCGGGCAGCTGCCTGCTTCCCGGAGGGTGCGCAGAAGCCCATTCACCATGCAGGTCAGCGCCGAGCCTCTGCC
>NW_010415747.1:10871-11071 GCF_000710305.1 Buceros rhinoceros silvestris | reverse complement strand
GATGGGCCCAGCCTTGGGGTGTCTGGGGTGAGCAAGAGGTCGGGGAGCTGGAGTTTGAGGGGGGACAAGTAGGAATGAGCTGGGTTGGGGGAGAGGGGCTGGTCTGTTCCCCAGGTTTGCTGGGAGGGTGGCAGGAAGCTGGGGAAGGGCTGGGGACAGCTGAGGCCTGGGGTGTGGGGGGCTCAGTCTTGGGCCCAGCG
>NW_010415747.1:9276-10738 GCF_000710305.1 Buceros rhinoceros silvestris | reverse complement strand
GAGGTTGGGGATGAGTTGCGGGGGGCAGGATTTGGGGCAGTAATCAGGGCTCAGAGGGGAGGACATGTGGGGTGAAGGGTGGTGGAGAGGAGGGCATGGGGAGAGCAGAGCATTGCACAGGGGTGCTGGGTGGAAGAGGTGGGGTGAAACGCTCCTGAACCATCGCCCTGGGTGTGGGCAGGGGGGAATAAGGGGATGGGCAGCGTATGGAAGAGAGCAGCTGGAGCCTGCGCAGGCAGTGAGAGCTCAGCAGCAGGTGCTGGGGGAGCACAGACACCCCTTTGTGTTCAGGAATGGTGGGTTGGGGGGGTGTAGTGGAGGAAGGGGCTGATGGACACCCTACTCATGTTTCGCAGCGAAACCCAAGCTTGGCTTCCCGTGTTGGGAGAGCATGAGGGTGCTGGTGCTGCTCTTCTCCGGGCTGGGCTGTGCTGCCTCTTTAAGGGCTGAAGGCTTTTCCCTGCCCCTTGGCTTTCCCAAAACAGCTGACTGCACTGAAGCTCTTCTCGGAGGAGGTGTGCGTGTTGGGCAGATACTGCACCATGGGTCTCGCTGTCTGTGTGACCCCATCAGCACCGGAGCTGAGCTCTGCCTCTCTCCAGAGCTTCGCTTTTGTCTTGCTGCTAGATCAGGGGCTGAGTACTTGTCCGACAATGGTTTTCAGTTCTTTCCCTCCACTTCCCTAAAAAGAAAAAAAGCCACTCCTCTTTCTCTGGCGCTGTCCTCGCCGTCTCCTGACTGTTTCTCCTTCTCCTCTTCCCCTCTCCAGGGCAAACCTGGTAGACCTCCAGAAGAAGCTCGAGGAACTGGAGCTGGATGAACAGCAGAAGAAGCGCCTGGAAGCTTTCCTGACACAGAAGGCCAAAGTGGGCGAGCTGAAGGATGATGACTTTGAGAGGATCTCCGAACTGGGGGCTGGCAATGGTGGTGTGGTCACCAAAGTGCAGCACAAACCCTCAGGGCTCATTATGGCACGGAAGGTAATTAGGGGCAGGACGAGAGGGCTGTGGTGCCATGCTGGAGTGTCCGGCACTTGCCCTGGTCTGGGAGAGCCAGCTTTGGTTGGGATCTCCCTGCAGTGACCCATCTGCACCCTAAAACCACCTTGCCTGGGTCAGGATAGTGGTTCTGGCTGCCCTCAGCTGGGTTTTACATGGAGCTTCTCCCACATCACAGACTGGTTTGGGTTGAAGGCACCCTCAGAGCTCCTCCAGTCCAACCCCTGCAGGGAGCAGGGACACCTGCCCCCAGAGCAGGGACACCTGCCCCCAGAGCAGGGGGCTCAGAGCCCCAAGGGCCAAATGACCTGGGATGGGGCCAGCGATGGGGCTGCTCCCACCTCTCGGGGCAGCCTGGGCCAGGCTCTCCCCACCCTCAGCAGCAACAATCTCTCCCTTCTCTCTGCTCTGACTCTCCCTCTGTCAGTGGAACCATCACCCCTTGTCCTGTGCCACAGCCCCTG
>NW_010415747.1:2219-9237 GCF_000710305.1 Buceros rhinoceros silvestris | reverse complement strand
AACAGCCCCTCCCCAGCTTCCTGACCCCCCCTTGCAGCACTGACAGGCTGCACTAAGGTCTCCCCACAGCCTCCTCTGCTCCAGGTGAACCCCCCCAGCTCTCTCCCCTCTCCTCCCAGCAGAGGGTTCCACCCTCGGGTCACTCCTGGGGCTCCTCTGGCCCTGCTCCAACAGGTCCACATCTCTGCAGTGCTTCTTTCATGTGCCCATCTCTGAGCCTCCTGCCTGTCTCCAAGGCCTCCTCTGGGCAAGGCCGTGCTCTCTGCAACGGGTCCCTGGAGTCTGCAGCGCCTTGCGTGAAAAGCTTTTTCCAGGAAAGCTGGTTGGATGAACTTGGCTAAACTGGGTAGAAGCAGCTCTCTGGAGGATCCCAGGTTGTGACTGACAAGGACTGGAGGTGCCAGGGGGAGGGATGGGTTTAGCACACAGCTTCCTTGCCACCCAGGGTGGTCCCAAGCAGCTATGACAGTGGCTTCTTTCAGATGTGGGTTATGGGCCACGTCTTCTGATACAGAGAATGAGGAGATGCTTCGTCTGCCTGTCAGAAACGGCAGCGCTCAGCAAGAGCAGCGCAACCATCTTCTGCAGGGTGTGAGAGTCTCTGGTCTAACCCGCTGCTGGGTCGCTTCAGTGGCTCTCCGTGAGCAAACTCGCTTCTCTCAGTGGCCTCACGCAGAGCTGTGCTCTTGAGTCTTCCTGGGTGTTTGATTTGGGAGCGCTGGGTGTCACTGCATGAGATTGTTGGGAGCTCCGTGTTCAGAAAGCGAAGCGAGGGCGAGCTGAAGCGCTGCTGTCCCGCAGGGACCGGCCTTTGTAAGGCTGCGGGAAGGGTGGACGTCCCTGGGGTTGAGTGTCTTAGAGCTCACAGTACCAGCAACTCTTTTTTCTGACCCGCCCTCAGATTTTCTAGCCTCTGGCTTCGCTGTTACCCGCCTCTGCAAGGAGCCCTAGGAATAAAGCAACTCCTCTTTCACGTGCATAATATTTAGGTTTTTTTTGAACTTGCTGTGGTTTCCTTGATATCAAGCTCCTCTTACCCCACCTACACCACTCGTGAAAACGTTCCTGGCTGCTGAGTCAGAGCTGCAGCAAACTTCTCTCTTGTCTTTCCATTCTGTATCCTGTGAGGTCTCCATGTGTTTCGTGGCCAGCAGTTGCTCCAGCCGCTAACAGGCTGCACAGGCTCTGCCTCAAGTCTGTTTTTTTCCCCAGGTGTTATACAACAAATATTTCTTTCTTTCTTGGCAGCTGATTCATTTAGAAATCAAACCTGCCATCAGGAACCAGATTATCCGCGAGCTGCAGGTGCTGCACGAGTGTAATTCCCCCTATATTGTGGGTTTCTATGGAGCCTTCTACAGCGACGGGGAGATCTCCATCTGCATGGAGCACATGGTGAGTCCCCGCTCCTCTGCAAGCTGCTGCTCTGAGTCGCTTCTCCCTGAGGCTAAAAATTGCAGGTGAGACGCGTTGCAGGGTGCTCGCAGCCGTGGTGGCTCCTTGCTCAGGCCGCAGCAAGGTGGCTGTGCTCCTGGTTGGAGCCACACACTGCTGCGCAGGCACCGAAACGATGGAGATCGACTTTTTGGAAAGCGGAAGCAGAGGTTTGGGGAGTGGCCAGACGGAAATGTTGTAAACCCAGCGCTCTACAGAGCTCGCTGTGAGGCACAGTGTGCGTTTTCTGTGTTGTCACTCCTCCAGATCAGTGCTGACAGCATCGTCTTCACGTGTACCACTGATGGAAAGGAAGCCAAGAGCTAATAGCAAGAAGCAGAGCTGATAGAAGATAGAATTAAACCAGTTTTCAGTGAGAAGCTCAAGCTCTGATCACCACATATCTCCTTTTATTGCTGTAGAAGGAGCGTGCCCGATGCTGCATTGTTGCAGACAGCACAGCTGGGATGCCCTGGGCTGCTCCTGCACCGCTGGCCCTCCCTGGGCTCGCTGGCCCCTGCAGCCAGCTCCTCTGTTTTCCTGCCGGGCCGTGGTGTGTTGGTCACTTCCACGTTCTTTATTTTAGGATGGCGGCTCTTTGGATCAAGTGTTGAAAGAAGCCAAAAGAATTCCCGAGGAGATCCTGGGGAAAGTCAGTATCGCGGTGAGTTACGGCGGCTCTCCAGGCTCCCAGGAAGGAGTTGCTGGGCACGGCATGGGAAAATGCTCGTGTGGCCTTAGGAAGCTTCGTTTCCCCAGACACACTTTCCTGTTTCCACCTGGGGCGGGAGGGGAGGGGGGACACATTTTCCCAACTGGTGTCCATAGCTCCGACCCCTTGCATTGCACGGCTGGTGTTGACCTCTTCTGGAGAAGCTTTCTCGGGCGGTTGATCCAAGATCCGTGATGGACTTGGTGATGAATTGCAGACCTGGAAAGATGCGGACCCTGCAGGGCGGCTTTTCTCGCCCAGCTGCAGCGCGGCAGCCCCCAGCGTTTGCGCAGCATGTGCTGCTGAAGGCAGATACTTCCCCCCCACCCTTATCTCATCCTGTCTTTGGTTTCCTTCAGGTTCTGAGAGGCTTGGCCTATCTGCGAGAGAAGCACCAAATCATGCACAGAGGTGAGGGGAGGAATCTAAAAATAGCTGCCTGCAGTACCAGAGCCCTGTGTTTTATCTGGAGTCGTGTTTACACTGTTCTCTCTTGCTGTTGTCAGACGTGAAGCCTTCGAACATCCTGGTGAATTCACGAGGGGAGATTAAGCTGTGTGATTTCGGGGTCAGCGGGCAGCTCATTGACTCCATGGCAAACTCGTTTGTGGGAACTCGGTCCTACATGTCTGTAAGTTCCTTCCAGCTTTCGGCTGGGTTTTTGACATACTGGGTTCAGCTCGGCTCTGACAGAATCAGCCTGTAGTGTCCCAGCTCACCCCCGGTTTCCATCCTCGCCTGGATGCCCTGGTCCTGGCTCACGTTGGGGGTGAGCCTGGTGCTTCGAGCGCCGTCCTGTGCTGGAGGGGCAGACTGCTCCGTGTTCTCCCGAGGAGCTGGCGTCCTGTTGGCCCCAGCCCGTGCCTGGCTAACAGAATGCAGAGACCGGCAGGAAAAAACATTCCGGAGCCTACAAATATTTCTGGGTTTTATCTTGGCAAGTGTTTGTGGGTTCAAAACCATCTTCTCTTTCTGTATGCAAAGCTCTGTCCGAAACACGGAGTGTGAAGGGGATGTGGGTGCTGGTCCACGCACCTTCTCTGCTGCTTTGCTGTGCATGCTTGCTGGCAAAGTGGGGGGAAAACCAGTTTAGTGCAGCTGGGTTCTGGTGCAAGCTGTTGGGAAATGCAAGACAAACCGGAGTCAGCCAGCGAGTGACCTGCAGCCTGTGCCTTCCCTTTAAATGAGAGTCATCAGCCTTGGCTCAGCTGCAGGTACCTGGTGTCTGTGACAGGAAAACCACCTCCTGGCTGCCTCTGCGGTCCCAGACCCCTACCCCGAGGGTGGGTGGGGGTCTTCTCCCCACACCGCGTATAGTCATGGCTGGGAGCGAGCTGTGGGTTATTGGGGAAGCCATCAGAGCACCCGTCTGCGCTTCAGGCTGCCCCGCTCCTGTGTTCTGGGAATGGTTATCAGGTGCAGTTATAGTTAGACAGTGGCTATTTAAAAATAATCCCTCCTTTGCGCTCAGCCACCGGCTCGGAGCTGCCAGCACGGATGACTTGCAGTGGTTTATTTATTCTTCATTTTGATTTTTCTTTCGATGGTAAGAGCCTGGAGTGGATTTGCTGCTCCTCACATTCCTCTTGGGTATTAACAGGAACGAGCAGGGAAAAAAGGAATATTTGTTGATAAATGGAGTTCATGAGCTCTCAGCATCCAGAGAAACAGGTTCCTGCTCTATGCTCTAGACTCCTAAATGCTGCTCACCCGTAGCTGTCGATAGCTGCTCACAAGGGTTTTATGTGTGCCCGTGATCCGTCTGTTGCGTTCCCTTCGTACGTGACCCCTTTGGGACAGGCCTTTCCCTGGAGGGTGGGGGGCTGAGCTGGAGAGGCTGTCAGGGTATTGAGTCTCATCTGTTGCGTGATATCCCGACTGTGCGTGACGATGCTGCGTGTCACTGCGTGTTTCTGTGGTTTCTCCTTCCAGCCCGAGCGGTTGCAGGGCACCCACTACTCGGTGCAGTCGGACATCTGGAGCATGGGTCTGTCCTTAGTGGAGCTGTCGATCGGAAGGTACCCAATCCCCCCGCCAGACTCCAAGGAACTGGAAGCAATATTTGGCCGTCCTGTGGTGGACGGGGCAGAGGGAGAATCTCACAGCGTCTCGCCGCGGGCCAGGCCCCCAGGACGCCCCGTCAGTGGTAGGGGCTGTCGTATGCATTGGAAACCACATGCAGCAGTGGGGGAGAAGGGGTCGGGTTTTGTTCGGTGTGGCCGGGTTGGCCAAAGGCCGTTGTGGATGAGGTTGTGGCGGGGAGGTGAGTGTTTCCAGGCAGGCCGCTCTCTGCAGAGCAGATGGGGCCGGATGGATGCTCCAGCAGAATCTAAAATAGAGGTTTGTATTTCCTGGGAAGCTCAAGCAGAGTCCGGTCTCGCGTGGGGAGGTGGAGATTGCTCTGGGGACGCTGTGACCGAACAGATTCGCAGTGCCAGGTGGGCTCTGTTAAGGTTTGGAAGAGCTCAGTTCATCTGCCTGCCCTGGGCTCCCTTAGACCCTGCTGTGTCCCATGAGAAGGCTCAAAGCACACAGCAAAGCACCCTGTGATGGGGTCGGTGCAGGCTGTGGGGCTGAGGACCCCTCGAAGGAGATGTTTGAGGTACGCTGTCACAGATCCTGTTGCTCCTCAGGCTTTGCCCCTGCTGCCAGCAGGTTCCTTTCGAGCTAGAGGCAGCTTTTTGGGAAGAAGTTTGCTGGGACCTCTCATAGAAGCACCAAACCAACACGGGTTTGAAGGAGGCTTGGGCCATTTGCTTGGAAGCAGAAGGCTCTAGAAGCACTGCCAGCCTGCTGCAGCAGATGGTCTGGTGCTCTCCAAATGCTCCAAGCTAGGAAAGAAACCTGGACGATAGCCAAGGGGAAAGACACCTGAAATTTCAGAACACGTTTTGGTTTTCATTTGGTTTTGAGCCACGTGTCGGTGCCCAGGCGGGTTGCCTCTGCCTCTCCAGCAAAAGCCCCGCAGCACACGTGTGCTTCACATGGACCAAAGCCCCTCGCTGCCCCTGGGCGGCCTCTCACCCTGTTTTTGTCATCTTAACCACAGGTCATGGGATGGACAGCCGGCCTGCCATGGCCATCTTTGAACTGCTGGATTATATAGTCAATGAGGTGGGTGTTTCCTTCCTGTCAGCTCTGCCGGGGTTTCTCTGAGGTACCGCAGTGTCATGTCCCCTCTGTTGAGGCAGGGTGGGCTCTGAAACCTTTGCTTGAATGGGGGCTTTTTGACAGAGCCCCTTGAAGCTGCACTGACATCCTTCCCTCCTCCCCTGTTCCCTCTTCCCAGCTCTTTTAGCTCTCAGTGCTTAATTCCCAGGTTGAACTGTCCTACCAGACCTTTTAAGGCAGGGTCCGTCCCACCAGCAAGCGGAAATAGCAGCTTCCCCTGTCAGGGTGGTGGGAGTTGACCCCCGGGGCCAGTTTCTGGAGTGGCTTTGTCTGCTGTGGGCGTTGCCAGAGCTGAGATTCGCAAGGTTGGATCCACGACTGCAGTGCTGCAGTTTGGGTTTCGCAGATCCGGCAGCGATTCAGCGTGGGGTCCCCCCCACTGCCCATCGTGCTGGGGCCACAGTTTGCTGCCAGCTGCGGTAGGAAGCGGCGGGGGAGGAGGAGGAGGAGAGCTGCAGAGCAGAGCTTCCTGCAGCTCCTTACAGACCGAAGGTGATGGTCTTTTTTGACCCATTAACACACAGTGATGCAGAAAACCTTTCTTTTCTCCTCAGCCGCCTCCCAAGCTGCCGAATGGGGTTTTCACGCCAGATTTCCAGGAGTTTGTAAATAAATGGTAAGGATTTCTGCTTGGGGCCGAGGAGGGAGGGCCGTACGTGTGCTCCCTGACAGCTGCTGCTCCCCCCAGCATGTGCAGCGTGACGCAGCATTCCCCACGCTCCGTGGGTGATCCCTGGCTGTGCTGCGATCCTGCAGGGAACTCCTGCCTTGGGAGGGCTTGGGATAAAAGCAGTTTATTTGTGGTGAAGCTCAGCAGTATCCCAGCACCTTCTAAATCTAAGCCTGGCAGGGGGATGGTGGAGCAGATTGCTGGGGCTGTGAGTCACCCCGCAGCCTCGCCGGCACCGGGCCTGCGCCATCGACTCCCAGTTCTGATGCACTGGGGGACACCTGAAAACGCTGCCCCAGCTCCCATTAAATCACAGAGACTGGATGTGCCAAAAATCTCTTGTCCCTGCCAGGCGCTGGGTCCTGTTTTAGTTGCAAGGTGCGGTTCATCCATGCGGTCTGGAAGAGACGGATCCCGCAGCTCTCCCAAGGCGTGGGGCTGCGGGGAGTGACTCTTCCTGAGCTGTTTCCTCGCTGCCAGGCTCCAGGGAGAGCTGCCAGGAGCTTTCGGTGAAGCTGGAGACTTCTCCAGCCAGATAACCAGTTTCCCACAAGAAACATCTCAGTGTCGGTTTTGCCTCTCTTGTTCTTCTCATTTCAGCTTAATTAAAAATCCGGCAGAACGGGCAGATCTGAAGATGCTGATGGTAAGTGGGGAGAGCAATTTTCTTCCTACAGTGGGGTGGCACCAGATCTGCAACCTGCTGCCCCGTCCCTCTGTGCCTCTATTGCTCAAAAGACTGCGAACTCCCAGGCTGAGCTTAAGAGGAGCCAAACAGAGCCTGGGAGAGGGCGTGGCTCACCTTTGATTCAGAGGCAGTGATGGTATCTACCGTGCCGAGCCCGGCATGGGAACCACCCAGCTGCCCCGTGTCTGCGGAGCTGCCCGGGACAAACCTTTGCCTCCTGAGCAGGTGGAGATGAATGTATGGGCTGGACACGAGCCGGCAACGTGCACTCACAGCCCAGAACCCGCCGTCTGCTGGGCTCCTCCCCAGCAGCGAGGGCAGCAGGAGGAGGGGGGCGATCCTG
>NW_010415747.1:881-2014 GCF_000710305.1 Buceros rhinoceros silvestris | reverse complement strand
AGTGACCCGAGGGTGGGACCCTTTGCTGGGAGGAGAAGGGAGAGAGCTGGGGGGGTTCACCTGGAGCAGAGGAGGCTGTGGGGAGACCTTAGTGCAGCCTGTCAGTGCTGCAAGGGGGGGTCAGGAAGGATGGGGAGGGGCTTTTTACAAGGGCACGTAGTGATAGGACATGGGGTAACGGTTTCAAACTGAAAGAGGGGAGATTGAGATGAGATGTTGGGAAGAAATTCTTCACTGTGAGTGAGGTGAGACCCTGGCCCAGGTTGTCCCAAGATGTGGCAGAAGCCCCATCCCCGGCCCCATCCCAGGTCATTTGGCCCTTGGGGCTCTGAGCCCCCTGCTCTGGGGGCAGATGTCCCTGCTCCCTGCAGGGGTTGGACTGCAGGAGTTTTGAAGGTCCCTTCAACCCAAACCAGCCCAGTTTAATCATGTTGACCCTTGACATCATGCTGAGCCCCTGAGCCACGTCTGGGTGCTCCCACGGAGCCCTTGCAGAGGAGGTGGCCTGTGTCCTTGTGGCCCCACGCCCTTGCGTGAAGGTTGGCCTGTCCTGCCTGTGCTCCTCCGTTACTCCTGCCCCCAGGAGCAGGGTTCGATGGACAACAGGGACTGCGGGAGCTGCGGCCTCTCGCTCTGCCCACCTGTATGGAGCAGGGTGGGGGCCTGCTGGCAGGCCGGGGCCACGCAGGCCCTGCTCTCCTTTAAATCCTCCCTCCCATGCCTGTGGGTCACCTGCGAGACCAGCATGGACTAAAATCCCCGCCGCAGGGCTGCGAGGAGCAAATGCTTTCTCAAAATCTGCTTTTGCTGCCGGGGAGCAGCCCGAGCCATAGCACCAGGGTCTTCTCCCCTCCCCGGGGTGCAGCCCGCGGCTGGGGGCTGGCTTTGGGCAGAGCCTGACTCTGTTTCCCTTCGCTTCCAGAGTCACACCTTCATCAAACGCTCCGAAGTGGAGGAGGTGGATTTCGCCGGCTGGCTCTGCAAAACGCTGCGGTTGAACCAGCCCAGCACGCCCACCCGCGCTGCCATGTGAGGGCCGAGCCACCGCCTGGTGTCAGCACATCTGCCTCGGTCACCATTTCCTCTCCTCCCGTCAGTGACAGAGCTGCCCCCCTTCCCTCTCCCCGGCCCCG
>NW_010415747.1:426-813 GCF_000710305.1 Buceros rhinoceros silvestris | reverse complement strand
CCCCGCTCGCCTCGCGTCCCAGCGGCAAAGCACCGTCCCCTCGGCAGCGGCTTTCTCGGCCGACCCCTGGCCAAAGCGGGGTTGGTTTCTTTGGATGTGGGGGTGTTCCAGACCTCTGCTCCAGCTCCGGAGCTCCTGACACTTGGGAAATGTGGTGCTGCTTGTGTTAATTTTTCTCTCTTTTGTTTTTTTGTTTTGTTTTGGAAACATGATCACTTGGGTTAAAAAAAAAAAGAGAATGATGGTATGTGTGCGCACACTTGCACATGTGTGAGGTGGTGGCAGGGGATGGGGACGAGCAGAGGCTTTACCTCCTCCCTGGTTTTCACGTGGGTGAGGTCAGCGGGGCCAGGAATGGAGAAACCCTGTCTGGGGTGGCCCGAAACG
>NW_010415747.1:0-258 GCF_000710305.1 Buceros rhinoceros silvestris | reverse complement strand
TCCTGCCTGGGGCGGCCGGGGATGAGGCGGGTGCCTGGATGAGGCGAGCTGGAGCTCTGCAGGCCGGGTTATGGCTGAGCTGGGGAAGAGCTGAGCTCCCGCCCGGCCCCTCTGCGGCTGGAGCAGAGGAGAGATTTGTATTTTCTTTGGTTTCTTTTTAAACGGTTGTTTTAAAGCCTGTTCGTGTCCTGCACTGGGTGTTTAGTGAAGGGTCTCGAGCTGCTGAGCGTGGGATGAGCTCTCGGGTGGGAGCTGCGG
>NW_010415746.1:47843-50402 GCF_000710305.1 Buceros rhinoceros silvestris | reverse complement strand
AAAAAACTCTTAGGCAACTGAAAATTAGGTGTCTAACTGAATCCACCTTATTGGCTCTCTCTGCAGTTAATGAAATATACCTCCAGAGAGCAAGTAATTCAATTTATCGTAAACATCTATTCTAGAATGGAAAGAGTCATCTGCTGGAGCTATCCACCTCCGGTCACTGCAGAGGAATCCCAGCTGTCCACGTTAGATGCACCACCTTTGGGTAGATACAAGGAAGCCAGCTGAGATTTGCCTTGCAGATCGTCTGAGACAGGGTTAGGAGAGAATCTGCTCTGGAAGGTAAAGCCACATACCAGATGAGGTTGACCCAGACAGACGCCTCTGGGCATTCACAATACACACCTCCAATAAAGATTAAAAAGAAATTAATAAAATTTAGAATACTATCTTAAAACCGATCTACAAATTTTAAGTGTTCTATCTCACTCATCATTAGGGTGAGTGCAGCTTTATTTAAATGTTTTTAGAAGTGTGCCTCGATGTCGGCCAAGCCAATCACTCCTCAATGATTTTTTTGAGTTTTATTTTTCAGAGAAAGTAGCTAACAGAAATAAGCAGAACGATGTGGTGTGCAGTTCTGGTAAAATATATCCCCATACAGAACCACTCTACCTGCCTGTTTAGAATATTAAACCACTTCTATTTTTATGTGCTGTTTAAACTGACATGGAGATTTGTGGATATTCAAAGCTCGCAGACTATAAAAGGGCGTTCATATAGATGTAGGCCAGGAGGGATTGGTTTGTTTGTTGTTTGTTTACTTTTTCAATTTAAAATATATTTTTGAACTTACTTGACCTCCATCATTTATGAGGTGCATGAATTGCTTACCTATGTTTGAAAATAGTTCAGCTCCATCTTAGCCACTTCACTTATGTGCGGAAATTTAGCACTGTGCTGCTCTCAGTAGTTCATTCTTTTATCGGGTTCTGATTTGCCGCACACAAAAGGCTCCGAAAATTCCAGTTCCTCAAGCGTAATTGAATGAACTCTGAGGCCTTCTAGAAATGTGTCCTACATGACTAGATTTTAAGCGTTTTGGAAAGTGAAACCTTGTGTAAATTTCATGCATTATACTTCTGTTTAAAAGCAAGCAGCTTTTACAGTTTGTTGTTTAAACCAAAATTCCAGACACTTTGAAAATAATAAAAATTACTGAGTATTTATTCAATATTAAGGAATGTTCAGAGTTTAGTGAAGCTTCTACCATACAGCTGAACACCAGAAAATTTTCTGATTTGGTGTTTGAATCAGATCTGAAAATTGCAATCAGTTGACTACAAAAAATTAAAGATAGGGTTTATCTGACAAGTATAGACATCTGTAATGTAGACACCTGTCTAGCTACCTGGCTACACATCCGAATCTAGCTAATCTGAATCTAGCAAAATAGGTGGTTTTAGGGAGTAAGTCAACTGCTCCATTCTAGTCATTTATTATGCAATAAAATGGAACAAATACTTGAAGTGCCTATTTTCTCCCTTGATTATAGTATGAATTTAGACCGTAAGCTTAGATACACATCTCTGCACTGTCAGTTCTTGCAGGGGTGGGATTTATCCCATCAGTTTCAAGCTCTCGATTTGAGATAGATTTTGTCACACTTTGGCTGAACTGTGCTCTCTCCATTCCCAATACAGAAGGACCAATCTTCAGCTTTTCCTGGGGTCTTAAATTTTTGCCTATTTAAATCTACAAACAATGAATCCCACTCCTGGTGTTGACTTAAAACCTGTTCAGGTTCTGCTGACATTTATATCTAAACTCTGAGTTTGAACCTAAAATGCAAAGAAAATTTTAAGGAGACAGATATAAGCAAAGAAAACATCACACTGAATTATAATGACCAAAATTAATTTAATACAGGCATTTACTTTAGGCTTCATTGAGATAGTTTATCATTCAGCTGACATAAACTGGGATTAACAGAACTTTACAGAAATCAGCAAAGTTTCATTGATTTATGCTGTCTGTGTTATATCACAGAAAATATCTAAAATGGACAATAAATGATTTGGGATTTAAAATGGATTGTATGGCTGAATTTTTCCCTTTGTCGCAAAGCCTGTGAACATTTTTATTATGCTGATCAGCATCTGACAATTATTTCCTCTTTATTGTACTTAACAGTCCCTTGAGCTATGCCTTTTGTGACTTTCCCTCGATAGATCCTATTTAATTCAAGACATGTAATGAGGTTTATAGGCTTGGAGTTGCATTCTTTGCTAGTTGAGAGAAATACACCATGAGAAGTGAAGGAATGGGATTTGTTTCTTGGAGGCTTCTTTCTCTACAAGGGCACCAACTAAGATGGTATCTTTTGTTTTTCAGCCAACTGCCTCCAGTTTGGACTGGACTAAATTCAGCCTTTGGGTCTCCAGGATGGAGTCTCAGTGTACCTCTGTAGTGGTATAACCACCTCAACAGCACAGAAGAGAATGGATCTGTTCGGCTCTCAGGCAAGTCACATGAATTACCACCTTTAAAAAATATTCCTTCCCCCGATGCCACTCCATTTTAAGACTGAGATTGGTAGGTTTGTTTTTTAGT
>NW_010415746.1:37604-47719 GCF_000710305.1 Buceros rhinoceros silvestris | reverse complement strand
GCTGACTTCTCTTGGAGTTGAATGCACCCATGGTATTGGGGACTGCTACGTGTATCATCCAAATCAAATTGTAATAGCTGGGCTCAAAATTATGGAAGTTTATTTTCCAGTGACCCAGTTTACTCTTATTAAAGGAACTGACTAGTAATGTATTTCTTTTTCACATAAATCATAAATGCTTGAATTCCCTAATCCTTGCAGTTGTGCTTAGAGGCCATCTGGTGGAAGATGTTTCTTACAGAAAAACAAAATATTCTATAGTCTATACTATTTTTTCTCTGGTGTGAATTAAAAAAAAAGTAAATATTATGCAGAGATTTAAGTGCTAGCCACTGAAATTCAAAGTATTCTTTCATCTGATTTCCATGGAAGTGAGATGAAGTCCCTTTAAGGGGGGGAAAAGGGAGAAAACCCCTCTGAATTAGTCACCCTTTATATCATCACTTTTGTAAATAAATGAGAAAAAATAAATCATTGAAAAGCAAGCAGAAAGTAGTCAGAGAGTAATTAATTACCACTATGAATCTCAGACTTCTATTCAATTATGCACAATTCATGGTAACTAAATTATGCACCGCTCCACTGTTACAACTCCTCAACCCCACATATTCCACAAAAATGCTGAGATTGGGAAAAGCAGCGAAGAACAGAGTGTTGCAATTAGGGAAATGGTATCTGAGCATCAGAACACCACGAGGAACAACAATACCACAGATCACTATGTCACCGAAACACAGAGACAAAGGCTGGCTGTGGCACCTGCAGAGCTCATCTCATCACTCCGGTGTGATGAAGAGGCACGCATCTTTTGTAGGCATCTGTGCTTTATTCTTCGTAACTTTGGTTGTGGAAATTCTGTTCCAGGGGCTTTGTTCTGATATCAGAAATTGGTGTTTTGTTGTTTGTTTAAACCAGTATCCCTCATCTTAAAGCACACAACTGTTTTCACCCGGGTGAGTGTTTCTTTTTCTATTCCCACAGGATATGGATAAAAATTACGATCTTGCCAACGTAAAAGCTGTTTTCATATATGAAAAAGTTCACCTTACCTCTTACTCAGTCATTTCTTTTGTTGATTTACTGAACTCAGTCTTTTCAACTTCTTTTTAATAGAGCGAATTCCAACACCGAAGGCAGAATTTAAGAAGTTGTCACCAAATAATTATTTGTCCTTCTATGGATGTTGTCAATTAGACGTGTGGCAAGAAGAGTTATTTTTAGCCTAATCCAGTTTTGCCTTGGCAAGAGAAGAGAAAGAGAAGTGAGAAAAGCTATGTTGGAGTGCAAAATGGAGCAACCACCACAAGGTAAAAATAATTTTTAGGTTTTTACCCACATTAAGGAAAATAAGGTACACACTAAAGCAGTCTTTTCAGGAACAGAATTATTCTCTCTGCTTTGCTTTATTTTCACCCAGGTGTCTGGGATCCAGTGTAGCAACTTAGGGTGTCCTTCTAAATGTAATTGTCAGCAGGATTAGATATTGCTCTGCCTAGATCCCATTGGTCATCTCTACCCGGGAATACTGACCTCACTATGGACAACGGCAATTTAACGGGGTTTAACCTACCTCTGTGAGTGACTTTGTCTCCCATATGGCCTCTATGACACTGCAAACACTCCGGGTCTCCATCAGGAGGAGACATTTGGCCTCTTGGTCAGAGTTGGTTTCTTGAGCCCTTCCTCTGGAGAGAAGGTGCTGAGCCATAACCAGAATCTTGCTGAATCATGTCCCATAATTGTGGATTTCTTTTTTTTTTTTTTTTTTAATGAATGACTACAGAAAGAACTGTCCTTAGACAATAGTGATGCTCCTCCTATTTATTCTTTTATCTTTTGGGGGTTTCTTTAATGCAGAGTCTTGCAGGGAAAAGGAGATCCAGGTTCAAATTACCCACAAGATCCTCCCTTAGCCACCAGACATTAAAGTGACTTGAGAGTGAGAGAAGGGCCCTGACAAAGTTGCTCGCTGTGGAAAAAGAAGGTGCAGATTCTTTGGGAATGAGGGACTATGTCATTGGGAATATTGCTCCTCCACCTTCCAGATGGATGCTCTTATTTCCCTCAAACTTTTATACCTTTTGCCCAGTTACTTGGAGTAAAAAACTTGGGGTTTGCTTTTTGGGTTTGGGTTTTTTTGTTTCTTTGGGTGTTTGTTTTTCTCAAAACCAGGAGGGTTTGCATTACCATTATCTTCTGCTCTGTGTATGCGTAAAAAGAGAAACTGTGGCAGGAAAAATCCTGAAATAAAATGCATACATGCATGCCTTTCAGCTCTCATATGATGCAAATGGATGGAATAACATTCTAAATCTTTTAATGACATGCCCAGAATGGCACTGCAGAGGTTCAGCCCCTGTCAGGTAACACAGCCTGCTGTTAACCTGCGGCCACGGCGTGAGATTTGCACATACTTCATTGTTTCCAACCTTGTTTTTCAGGACTTAATTTTCCTATACCCTGCTAAAGGGACTAGACTTTGAGTTCAGAAAGGAGAGTTACGCAGTTTATCAGCGTAAACTCTAAACTCTTGGTTCTTATGCAAATCACAAAGGTTTCACTAACTTCACTGGATATGAAATTAAGCCTTCACTGCCTTGGAGCAATGGAATCAATGTTTCCTTCATCATGAACACGTCTGATAGAATTAATTAGAAACAGGTTGCTTTGGGATTTGCTCTGGGTCCTCTTTCATGTTTTTAATTAATTATTTGCAATCTGATCCTCTTTTTTAGGTTTAGGGTTTTTTTTTTTAATTGATTTGTGTTCAACTAATGTCCATCAAAGTGTAAACTTCACTTTGCTCATATTACATGTGTCTTTTCCATATGCTGTTTTAAATGTTCTGTCTTGTCTGAGAATTTACTTTGATTTTTTCCTTGCATAGTTTTGTTCTTGCAGTTTGTATTCTTTAAAATGCAGATTTTCACAATTTTTTCTGTATCTAGCTATCTTACCAATTCAAGATGCACTTTTTACAAGAGAAGATTCATTAAAGACCAATACTTGTTTGTTTTGCTGTTTTTCTTCTGTTTCCTGATGTTATGAATAAGAAAGTATTAGCGAGAAAATAAGTATCAAATGATGAAAAACTCACTTTTCATTATGACATTTTAAATGAATAATCACTTGTTCCAAAACTCTGCAATTTTTCTGAGCATCCTGAAATTTAACAGGAGTATCCAGCAGTTTTTTTAGGAAACAGGGTTTGTTTGTTGGTTTGGGATCTTTTGAAGGCAGCTTTATCATAAAGCAGATACTCCCTTTTTTGTGCAAATCATCTCATAAACCTCCTAATTGCACTAGAGAAGGTAACACAAACAGTGATTTGTTTTCCATGACACACTAATAATTACATTACATCAGCTGAAGTGAACTAGGAGGTTTTAATTTTGTTGTATTACAGCATAAATGTTTTATTTTTGAGGTCATGAAGCTGCTAGTTACCATGGTGAGGACACCGTGGAAAATGCAACGTCAGAGAGATTACGACAGATGCAATCATAATGAATGGGAGAAAGGCGAGGGCTGAAACGGAAATAATATCCATTACCTTAGTAATATGTTCTAAAATTACTAAGTGCCAGACTGAGCCTAATACACTATGAAATGTTCTAATGACCAATGAGTACACAAGTCTAAGTTAATTAGGAAGTCCACCTAAATCAAATAAATCTCATAATTAAGTATTCACAGATTATTTTTAAAACTTAATTTGAAGGATAATAAGGGCTGCTCAGGGATGATTTCATCTCTGTGAAGCCATGGCCACAGGTGACTGACAGTTCCCTGTAATAATCAAAGACAAATTTTCTTTGGATTTCTAATAACTGCTTGAAGTACTTTGTAGTTTGCCTTCACTTGTAATTTCCATCATATGCAATGAGAATACAGCAGTGGGACGATTACAGCACACGCAGGAACACAGGTTATGGATTTCAGTATTTACTTACAAATTATTTGCAGGCAGTTGGTAGAATGATTTTCAAACACGCTTTAAAGAATAAAGAATTATTAAGAAAAAACTAGTAAAGACAAACATAACAAATTTTGATGCATTTTTGTATTTCAGTGTCCTTTGCTTCCAAGCAGGATATTAAAAACAAGGGCTGAAGATTCAAATTAACCTTAGGGCTTGGTGGCTCATCCATTTCATGGACATACTTTAAAATGTTACGAGTCTGGAACGTAATTGCCAGTTCTAGAGATAGTACGTCATATCCCCCAGTGGTTTAAGCTGGAGTGTTTACATTAGCGTGAAAACCTTTGCCATTTAACATCCGTTGAGTGTTTCATAGCAAGTTTCCATTCAGGCTGGGGTCTCAGTTTGGCAAAGGCTATCCAGTTTTCTGATGATGTTCTCCGGTGAAGACTAGGTACCAAATTCTGCTCTTTTCAGACAGGGATTCTGCTGTTAAACGGGAATAACACAAACATACATATACACACATCTGCACACTCAGAGCAGTCCTTCATTGATGCAATGGTGTATGGTCTTTGCTTCTCATTTGGGGTAGGGGTGGTTTGCCGTGAAAGACAGCTAACATTGGATGTTCTTTTGTTGCCGCTCACCACAGCACCTTAGTTGGACAACTGGCACCTTGAAATGGTGTAAGAACCAACTACTGACAGATGCCACTGTCATCTGAAACAAGTTCCTGAGCTCTGTCTTTCTTCCCTCTGATATATTGCATTCTGGTAGTCGTCTTTCCTTCATTTCCTGCATTTTGTTTCTCTTTCTTCTTTGCTTGAAAGACTGAAATTACTCATTAGCTGCTACAAATTGGCTTCAAAGGAGTTATCATCTCAATTTATACCAGCTGGACCAAAGCAGTGAATGGCTATAAAATGCTGTCCGATTTTATGATAGAGTCAGCTTGGATTTCACCTATTAATTTTATTTCACTGACAGGTTTTCTTTCTCTTCAACATCTTGCAATAGAAGTATTTAGTAAATAAACATGTTAAACATGAAGAGTTCCCCTTAACTTAAAACCCATCTATTTATTGTACAAAGTTCATATCAGTTCATACAGTAAAGTATGTTTGAAAAGCTGTTGAAGCAAAGAACACGCAGCATTAGGGTATGTGGTAAAAGCTCATTTACAAACCCACAAAGGAGCTGAGAGACAGTAGAAGGGGTGGCCAAGTAATACCTGCTTGGAGCTACATCCAGGAGCCCAGGAGCCATCAGCCCATCCAAAGCCCATCCTCAAAAGCCCAGCAGAGCACTGGAGGACAATGGCCCAAATTAAGGACTCAGAGGAAAGGACACCCTTTCTGGGTGTCTCCCAGGGCTGTCCCAGAAGTCCCTCAGACCTGCTGTCCCCGTGTGAAACCCATCATGATGAATCAATGCTAGAGCATGCTTTGGACTGAGGGGATTTGCTGCCTGGCTGTATGGGGCACCTTATGAGATGCAGAGGAAGAGCATTTTGGGATCGTAGAGGACTTATGGGATATTTAGTGATAAAAGGCAGGGAAACTTTCTTAAAACCGCTTCGTCTGTGTTCAAAACCATACCATATCCTGCTAGGTTTCACTCAGAGCAGTTACTATTTAATCTAGAAATGTTCAGGTTTCTACCTGCTGGGTTTTGTTTTAAAATTGCCAAACCTCCTTTGATGAAGAAAATGCCAGTCAGTTTGAATCAGGATCATAATGGATCTCCTTAAAAAAAGAACAAATCCATCAGTGAAGAATAGGTGGGAATAATCTTTTCTAGCATTCCAGTTTAGATTTTCCCCACAGTACTAAGCAATGTCTCTCAATAATTTAGCTGGTATTTAACTGTAATACTGTTAACTGATCGAAGTGATTATAGTGCTCTCTTAATATCACAAATCTCCAGTGCGCAATAGAGAAAGTCACTGAATGGTATAAAATACGCAAAGAACTTCAACTAAAAATTCTGAGTTCATTTAAATGCTGAGTTGAAATAAGAATATATATAAAAAAAAGTTGTATCAGACCTATTTTCTCAATTCAGTCTAGAAATGGGACTTCAGATTATCCAAAGGCATAGGAGTATAGCTGGGGAGTACATGCAATGACACAGAACTTTAGGGTATGCACCATGGAACAGCATCAGTGCACCATGATGATTCACACCGACCAGAAATATGTAAGGCCAGTAGAACAGATGTAGAAAAAAGAACTATCCATTTGTTCCAGAAGAATTCTCTATAACCATACCACACCAGTGCTGCTACAAGCCAGGATGCTGTTGGCCTTCTTGGCCACCTGGCCACACTGCTGGCTCATCTTCAGCTGCTGTTGACCAGCACCCCCAGGTCCTTTTCCGCTGGGCAGTTTCCAGCACTCTTGCCCAAGCCTGTAACGCTGCAGGTGTTTGTTGTGACCCAAGGGCAGGACATTTGTCCATGTCAAGCCTTCTACAATTGGCCATATCTCATTGATTCAGTATGTCCAGATTCCTCTGTGGATCCTCTTTACCCTCAAGCAGATGGGCACACCCACCCAGCTTGGTGTCATCTGTGAACTGACTGAGGATGCCCTTGATCCCCTCCTCCAGATCATTGATAAAGATGTTAAAGAGAACAGGCCCCAACACTGAGCCCTGGGGGACACCACTGGTGACCGGCCCCTGGGTGGATTTGCCTCCATTCACCAGCACTCTCTGGCCTCAGCCATCCAGTCAATTTTTATCCAGCAAAGCGCACGCGCATCCAAGCCATGAGCAGCCATTTTCTCTAGGGAAATGCTGGGGGAACAGTTTCAAAGACTTTACTAAAGTCCAGGAAAACAACATTCACAGCTCTTCCCTCATCCACTCAGTGGGTCACCTTGTCATAGAAGGAGGTCAGGTTAGTCAAGCAGGACCTGCCCTTCATAAACTCATGCTGACTGGGCCTGATCACCTGGTTGTCCTGTAGCTCATCCTGTATGTGCCACATGATGGCACTCAAGATGATCTGTGCCATAACCTTCCCCGGCACTGAGGTCAGAACAATAGACCTGTAGTTCCCCAAATTCTCCTTCCGGGCCTTCTTGTAGATGGGTGTCGCACTGGCTAACCTCCAGCGGACCAGCATCTCCCAGTTAGCCAGGACTGCTGGTAAATGATGTGAAGTGGCTTGGTGAGCACTTCCACCAGCTCCCTCAGTACCCTTGGGTGGATCCTGTCCAGCCCCATGGACTTGTTTTATGTGCCACATGATGGCACTCAAGATGATCTGTGCCATAACCTTCCCCGGCACTGAGGTCAGAACAATAGACCTGTAGTTCCCCAAATTCTCCTTCCGGGCCTTCTTGTAGATGGGTGTCGCACTGGCTAACCTCCAGCGGACCAGCATCTCCCAGTTAGCCAGGACTGCTGGTAAATGATGTGAAGTGGCTTGGTGAGCACTTCCACCAGCTCCCTCAGTACCCTTGGGTGGATCCTGTCCAGCCCCATGGACTTGTTTTCATCTAAGTGGTGCAATAGATCACTGACCATTTCCTCTTGGGCCTTTATCAAATTCCCTCCTTCATTGTTACGGGATTACATGACACCAGAAAAATCCAGGCTATACATCTAGACATTCTGTTGGCAAATATTTTGGATATTGGTATTCTGCTTTTGATACTTGGATATTTTATTGATCAAGTGTTCTCCTGCAATTTTCTTTCTCATTACCTGACAAAATAGTATTTTCCTAACTAGTTCTAACATTAAAATCTAAGGAAGATGTGATTCCTAAGTCTTAAATGAATATATGGGTTGCTGTGCAAACACCAATGGGCTTTTATTATTCTGATCACTTTTTCATTAGGAAAAATATTGAATATTTAACTAGCTGCCAGCTAACAGAAATTAGGTAACGTGACTTCCTACCTATTATTGGCTAGCTGAAAGAGCTGCTTGCGTTGCATCATGTTCGGTTTAGCTTTTAAAGTATGGTGCACATCAGAATACCGAAGTAAGAGATTTTTCTTTTTTTTTTTTGTCAGGGTGTTTCTCTCAATGAACTGCTCTCATCAAACAGCTTCATTTATGCTTCCAACTATGCTCACCAGAAATACATATATATAAATATAAAAATACATGTACATAAAGAGAGAAGCATGCCCATATATTTAAAATTAAAATCAATTCATGAAAAAAATCAATGTATTTGATTAATATTTTATCCTTGCTGTTTATTGAGAAATGTCATAGAAGGTTAAATCGATAGGGTTGCTGGAAAAAGGAAAGCGTTGGAGCAACATCAGTAGACGAGAAATCCTACAGCCAGCTCTTCAAACTATTGTCCTGAAGAAGACAATAATTAAGCTGCTCTTTGAAGCCTTGGACACTAGGCTGTCATTAGGTTGTACAACACTTTTGACATGCAAATGAAACTTTAGTATATTCCTGCATAGATCTATCTGTGTATGAGAGAGAGCTCCTTCATAATTCCTGTAAAAAAGAAGTCTAAGATTAAAGAAGTCTAATAACAAATATTTTTTCTTCCTCCCAATTATTATTTAGCATTAGCATCCAGAATGGCTGGACACTTTTTTCCCATCAAAAATTATCTTGATGCTAAGCATGTATCTAAAAAAAAAATGCTGGAAGCAGGAAGGTTTCATGCAACTCCATTGTGCCTTAGTCCCAGATAATTTGTTTCTCTTTATGAACCTAAAATGCAGAATGTACATGTCAGCTAATAGAGCACATCAACATTTCACCATTTTTCATCTTGCAGTTATTTCTACTTTGAGAAGAAAAGGCAAAGGTGATAGATGAAACTAATAACAATTATGACAAAGATTTCTTTTTTTCTCTTTTCTTTCTTCTTTCTCATTCTCATTCCTGTTCTTCCCATTCTTTCTCTTTCCTTCCCTTCCTGCTTTCTTCCCTGCCTCCATTCTTTTCTTTACTTCTTTCTGAAATTAAAAAAAAAGGGGGAAAGAATGGGGAAAGGGGAGAAGCAGAACAGAAGATAAAATAATTGTTAAAGCTTGTTTCCATAACAAACTGAAAATTTTCACTTCTTGCCTTTGTTCATGATGAAATACAAATCCCTCAATCACTAAAATACCGACATTACGTGTGAAACTAAAATCTTATTTATTGACAAAAACAATGTCATGATTATAGCTATGTGATATTTGAGTTGGCGGTTTTATTACTTTTTCATTCTGTCTCTTGAAGCTTCAGCTGTTTGATCTTTTTTTACCATAAGGAATGCAAATATTGAGATTTCATAAATCAGACCATTTTAATAATTTATCTGGATAGGAAGGTGTTTGGAGGGATCCTACTGTGATTGAAGTGTTGGATTTGGGTTTAGGACATTGATTAGATATTCAAAGACTGCAGCTTTGCTCTCTTGTCCCATCTTATATAGGTATAATCAAGAAATAATAACAATATTTTTTTAAAAAATAATGAAACACCAGCAGCTAGCGGAAAGATTCACTTTTCCTGTATTGTCACAGTGAGTTCAATTTATTGATCCAACTTAGCCAGGTTAACGTAAAATCCAAATTATGGTTGCAGTTTTTATGTGAATCAGCTAGCCATAAATCGTATTTTTCCCTCCCGAGAAACAGAATACTAAATGGAATGCAACAATCATGTCAATTTTGGCCATATTTCAGAGTACGTTGTAGATGTTTGTCATTATAGTGTTCTGTTTGTCCATCTTCTGTATTTGCATAATTGAGTTACCTCTTTTAAGGTAGAAACAGCTCAAAATACCTTTGATTACTCACTTTTCCGCTGTTGTTTTGTTCTCTCCGTGTTTCTTCCTTCCTTGGTCTCAGGAGAAGCATCTACTCAAACCTTAATTCAGTTCCTTGTTTCCCCTCTGCTCAGCGCTGGTGAGCCCACACGTCTGGTTCTGTATCTGTTTCTGGGCTCTCCAGTACAGAAGAGGCAGGGACACAGTGGCAAGAGTCCAATGAAGGACCATGAAGATGATTAAGGCCAGGAAGTATTTCTCGTATGGGGAAAGGCTGAGCAAGCCGGTGGGACTGTTTTGTCATTGGATTTGTGTACTGCTAGGTTTATACTCAGATTTATATACCACTGCCAGCAAGGCTGAAAGCTGGATTATTATCGGTGACTGAACTATGCCTGAACACTTATTGCTGATCCATGAAGAAGCGAATTCAGACAATTCACA
>NW_010415746.1:1004-37489 GCF_000710305.1 Buceros rhinoceros silvestris | reverse complement strand
AGGAATGCCAGAGACAGAGGGACCCCCAGTAAGAGTGTGATGACATTTACAGCTGAAGCATTGCCCTGTAGCCATCCTGGACTGCGAGCCCTCAGAGGCCTCCACTGGGCAGCAGAGCTGGGCTGCAGGATGGACCCAAGGCTGAGCCGAGGTCCACCATGCAACTGCTCACAGGATTGGTGCCCACACAACGGTATATAAAGAGTCAGCTCATGACGCATCTTTGCAGACTCCTTCTAGAACCCCCTATGGTTGTAGGACTCTGCCCAACGTTCATTAATTATTATTTTTTTAATATTTAAGCATAAACTCTGGTTTAATTCACTTCAAAGGGTAACATTAATATTCCAGCTCATACTTCTTGCCTATGCTCACTTCCCTTTGCACACAAAAGGAAAAGTCGCAAACCAAGTTCTGTTGTTTTCCTGTTTCACACATACTACAAAACAGAAATAGAGCAGAACAAAATAACGGTTCCTTAGCACTGCTGTGGATCTTCTCCAATGTTGTCCTGAAGGCAGGCTGCAGGGACATGATGTGGGCTACCTCTGCTTGATGCTTCCTGAGTTAAGTGGGCACGAACAGCAAGAGTTTGCATTAACCCTTTGGTATTTTTCCTTCATGAAAGGAACTGGGCAACATCTTGAAGAAATCTTATGTTCGTGTGCAGTGATAGATAGCCCATGCACAGTGCTCTGTAAAAACAGACTCGGAAGCTCATCCATGAGTGGTTTTCCTCAAATTATGTCTGGAGAGTTGGTGTTTGACCCTGCTTCTGTTGTATAAAAGCAGGTCTGACCAGCACAGAACAGTTTATTATGGCATCACACTCCCAGTTATACAAGTATCTATGGTATCAGGTACTGTCAAACACAGCTAATACGAATATTTTTCTTAATATTCAGTTCACATGAAAGTTAATGTGCCATTCTACTGAGTCTATTGATCTTTGCAATGATATTATGATGCTCTGGTGAGCTTCAATTAGTGCAGGAAAGAGCAGGGGTAAGGGGATGGATACCAGAGGGGATGCCCTTTTCTCGGGAAGCTTAAGGTGTGACAGTGGCATATCTGTGATAACTTAAAGAAATAACACTGTGCGCTGACACAGTAGAGACAAAATTGTGTAAACCAACACCCAGCGAGGAATTCAAGTTGCTGTTAAACACAGCCAGGTACTGCAGTTTGAATTCATTTTACACAGTTCTCTCCAGCACTGCAGCATGCTCCCTGTTGTTGTTACACACCCCACGTAGCTAGGCACAGTGACACAGTCTGACCTGCAGGGTAGTCAGCAGGTTCACGTCACCAGATTTAGGCACCCAGAAACTGGCAGCTAGACCTAAACCTGCTGCCTAAGCTTCCTGCTATAGTCAGCGGAGAACAAGAATTATTTCCTTCATTTCAGACAGATGTCATGAATCACTTTCTGGAGGAAGCTCTCACACTCTCTACTGATTATGTATAGAAACCGGATTAATAGCTTTGCCACTTAATTTAGAGATGGTTGAAAAGAGAGAAGATGGATTCTGTGCATTTGAACTACTATCAGTCAGTCCTGGATGATTAACCTGAATTAGAAGAGGGCAGAAGTGGACATCAATTTGACAGCTTACAGCATATCTTCGAATACTCCTTATGCCATATTTAGGACTCAGAAGACTCCAGAGGTGAGGTAGCTTCTTTAGGAACTGGCTTCACTGCCCTTTGGTAGATGAATGCAAGAGCTGACTGCTTTATTGGCATCGTATAGTGGTCTTTATTTGGAGGTCCAAATCAAAAAGCTTTGGATTGGCCATCTTTGTATTTTGTCATTTTCTCCTTAGAACATAAGAACATGTTGGGTAAATTATTCTCTTTTCATTTTAGTAAACAATTAGAAAGAAATAAATACAGAGGCAGTTCTTTATTTGGAATTGAAGACAACATTGTATTGCATCTTGTGCTCTCTGCTGGGTGCCAAACATCTTGTCACATACTGGCTCATTGTTTAAGGATCTGAACACCTGGCCCAAAATGCAGCCAGACCTTCCTCCGGGGGTTACAACGAAAAGGAGTGATAACCTTCCAATGTTCCACCTCTCAGTTTCACACCTCCTAGTTTCTTTCCAATAGGAAGTTATCTCAGTCACTTTTTCCTTCTTTGCCCTGTATGTTTGACCTCCATAAATACCAAACACAAAACAATAGCTTATAAAAAATTCAGCTCTGTATTCTGGGAAAACAAAGCTGCAGATTTGACACCTCTCCATGCTGCATAGACTTGTAACGGAATCTTCCAAAACATGGTTTGTTTTAACCTTTCCATTCCTCTGCCATGTAGTCTCTAGGTAATTTGATGCATGGCAAATCTGAGAGCAGATTTTTGTCCAAAATGTGTGCAAACATAGGGCAGAAGATGAAGACTGTGAGGTAGCTCCTGAGTTGGTAAGAAGTGCTTGACCTTGACAGATTTCAATATCAAAAGATCTAGTCCAAACTCTTCTGCTTGTATTGAGACGTTCACAGCTAAATTACTGCAGAAAATGACCATCATCAGGTGGGAAGGGAGCAGAGGTGTGTAAGAAAACCTTCTGTTGTGAATCCTTCAGATTCTGCTTTCTGTCTCATGTAGTTTCCATTCGCTGCCCACTTAGATTTTGGCAAAACCTACATATTTTTACAGAACACAATTACTTTTTACCTTTCCAAGGAAACATTGACTTAATATTGACACGTCGGAGTGATAGTTCAACAACTGCAGTGTCTGATGCTGAACTTTATTTCTCTATTTCTAAACTGTGAACAGATCAAAACTGTACCATAAGCCAGGAAAAAAAATACAATTCAAACACTGATTTATCATTAAAAAAAAATTTCTGTCGGTGCAGACTCACTTTGACATGCTGCCTTTCTCTTTCTTCTGCCACGTGAATCTCTTGTCCAAAACCTGAATAGTACAGAACAGCACACAGATACACCAGCTAAGGGCAGTAGACAATAGTGGCTACTCAGGAAAAGCTGTAAGAAGAGGGCAAGCATATACGATATTTTCTCACAATTATGTTCCCAAGTTACAGCAGCCTTTGGCTTAGTTGCTTTCTCAACAAAAGAACTTACACAACTCTTTCTGCTCTATATCCTTTATAGTCTTTATTTTCAAAGAATCATTTCACTGAGGTTCAGAAAGAAGAAATGCTGGTGCTAATACACGAACAGAGAGGAAAGAGAAAGGTGGTAAACAAGTAAAGAAAAAAACCCAAACAGGCAGTCCGCAGATGAGCTGGACCAAGATGAAAATTATGAACTGTCAGAGTGCATGGGGGTTTTGTGGCAAGGTTTTGGCAACAGGGACAGGAGAGCGGGGCTGGAGGGGTGGTGTCTGTGGGAAGACACCAGAAGCTGCCTCCATGACAGATAGAGGCAGTTTTAACTGGCTTCAAAGCTGAGCCCATCATCAATGATGGTAACATGCTCTGATAACATATTCAAGAAAGGGTAAAAAAATGCTTCACAGCAGCTGTGAAAAAGGAGTGAAAAAACGTGAGAGAAACAACTCTTCAGACACAAAGGTCAATGAAGAAGGAGGGAGAAGAGGTGCTCTGGGCACCAGAACAGATTCCTCTGCATCCCGTGGTGAAGGCGAAGGAAGCTCTGGCCTGTGGAGACCCCATACTAAAGCAGGCTCCTGGAACGAGCTGTGGCTCATGGAGAAGACTACCAGGAACAGGTTTTCTGGCAGAATCTATGGACCCTCTGGGGGACACACACCTGAGCAGTCTGTTCTTGACGGACTGCACCCCATAGAAAGACCCACTTTGGAGCAGCTCTTGAAGAGCTGCAGCCTGGGAGAAGTACCCACACTGGAGATGCTCATGAAGGACAGTCTCCTGTGGGAGAAACCGGGTGCTGGAACTTGGGAAGAGTGTGAGGAGGAAGGAGCAGTAGAGCTGAAGTGTTATGAACTGATTGTAACTCTCACTGCCTTTCCCTCTGTGCTGCTCAGTGGAGAGGATATAGATCAGTTGGGAGAAAAGTTGAGTGTGTGAAGAAGGGATGAGTAGGGGGAAGCTGTTTTTAATTTTTTCTTATTTCTCACTAACCTACTCTGTTATTAATTGGCAATAAATTAAATTGCTCTCCCCAAGTTAAGTCTGGCTTGCCTGTGACAGTAGTAACTGGTGAGTGATCTCTCTGCCCTTATCTTTACGCACAAGCTTTCCCGTCGTATTTTTTCCCTCCATCCTGCTAGAATGATAGAAAGGCTTGGTGGGTACCTGGCAGACAGCCCAGGTCAATCCAAAACATAGTTATTAACAGTCTCATTTTGCAAGTCTAGATCCAACTTTCTTTGCTGAAGACTCCTATGAAAGGGAATTCAGGAAATTAGTTAATAACTGCTTTTAAAATTGTGTTTAAGTATATAGCTCCAAATAAAACAAGAAATTAGCATTTGTTTCCCAGAAATTCCCCTCCCTTTTTCAGTTTACTTTTTAAGTTATTTTGGACAGACAATTTGAGAAAGTTTTTTTTTTGACTTTGCAAGTAAAACCTTAACTAGAAATTCTAATGGAGGTGTTTATTTCAGATTAAAAAATTCAATATTTTTGGCTCCCAGTCTTGTTCTTTACTTTCTAGAACAGAATTCTCTTTTTCTCTCATCTTATGAAGAAGTTTCATGTCTTACAAAGCCATGATCAGGCACTTTAAAAAATGAAAACCTGCCTAATGAATATAAATGCAAAAGACACTGGATTGCCAGTTCAGAGAATTTGCTAATCTGGTGCGTACATCTCTCCGGGCACGGATAAATTAATTAATTCCTTGTTCACTCTTTGGATCATCTACAGGTCTACACAGCCGACTGGACTGCAAGGTAAAGGTAGTTGATCACATCCTAGAAACACCGGAAGACATGGTTTTGCTTTCCTTTTCTGGGTGAAGGATCAAGTTTCCAAGACTTGTGTTCTTTGGAGAACCTCCTCCTCATACAGCATCGTGCTTTTAAAGCAGACGTGGCTTTTCCAGGTATGTGATCACTCTACCTGACACATAGCATCTCTTAGATGTCAGAACGAACTTCACCACAGCAACACTGATTGTGTAAGATTCTGAAGAAACAAACATAGGTCATTGTTGTAAATTTTTAAACAAAAAACCCTTGAACATTTTTTAGGGGCCTTCTTCAATATTCCCAGCCCTGGCATACTTCCCTTTCTTACACAGGTTTTCTGTAATGCTTTAATATCTGAGTTCAAAATAATAAGAATAAAATATTCCAGAAAAATATTACCCGCATGGGCGCATGGGGATATCAAAGCTATTTCCCTTGTTCCCTCTTGCTTTACAATATGTCTATTTGTTCATTTTCTGCCACATTCTCCCACACTTGAAACAGTTCTTTTCTAGATTTATCTGCTTTTTCCAAGTAATTTCCTTTTTTTTTTTCTTCATTTTCTAGCTGACATGCTGTCACAGTCACTCTTCATCTGCTACTTCAGTCAGTTCCTGAGGCAATGAACATCTGCCAGGTTGTATTTGTTAAGTGAAAGTAGTGAGGTCACACAACAGTGTGGATCCTAATCAGAAACTTGGCCTCCCTGTAGTGCATCAAAAAGGGACAGATTTTCAACATTTAAGCCTCTAGATCAGATCTTTAGCTGAAGGGTCCAAGACGTCTGAATCACCGTCACAGAGATTAATCGATGACACAGCAAGATAACACAGTTTCAGTGAACTCACTGGGGGGGGATCAACAAGTTCCTCCTCCTGATTTAACTGTATTGACATAAATAAATTATACTCAGACTTGAACAAATCCATTTGTCGACAGGCTTTTTCAAGATATTGTATTATCCCAGGCACCATTAATACAAATAAAACTGCAGATATTACCGCTTTAATTTAACTGATCCTGATTATTGTGGGTTTGGGAAAAAAGACAAAGACAAAATGAACAAACAAAAATATAAGGAAATAAAGTTGTGTTTAGATTCCATGTTCTAGTTTCAAATCTTAATTTTGCTATGACAGAACTTTTAATTCACCTCCTCAGGTTGTAAGTTTCCCAGAAATTAAGAGTTTCTTGCACACAGGTGGCAAGGATCACTTCAACTTTGGCAGAACTGTATGCCCCTAAGCTGATAAGGATCCAGCAACTGACTTTGCTCTTTTAAAATCCTTGAGGGATTCAGTAAATTAGAAATATTTTGATAATATCTGAAGCTGAAAGAACAGATTGCAAAAATGAGTGTCATCTGCTCTCTTCAATTTTTCGGTCTCTGTGAAGGCAGCAAACCCACCCACATTATTTTGCTAACATCTGAGTGCTTAGAGCACTCTGGTTTAATTCTAGCCTCATCTCAAAGGGTTTCAGATTTTAAATTCTCCATTGCCAGGTATGTCCTAACCACTGGCTTATAAAATTTCCAAAGACAGAGCATACTTCAGCCCTTCAATTACTGGTATGTTATTCTGCAGAAAATAATTTGGTCATGGTGACAACAGGTCAGAAATGGAGAAAACTTCTCTGTCTCTAAGTGATTAAAACAGTCACTTGAATATGAAAAGTCTGGAGATTTATTCTGGACATCCAGAACTCATTCTAGCCTGAGTTTTTAATTATTTATTTCAGGTCTTCATTCATTTATAGAGTAACAAAGATTAGAACCGTCAGTTTGTTAAATTTTAAGCTCTGTTGCTAACATCAGCCAAATCATACTTTTAATGAAAAACAGCATCTGAGTAAAGGGAAGAGACCAAAATTCATATGCCCTCTTGTAAAAAAATGAAAAAAAAAGACAGAATTGTCTTAGATTCCTTTGTCTAGACCTCTTTGCTAGATAGTAAGCTCATATTGGCTAAAGAATGAATGAACATATACATTCAGCTTTGAAGCAGCACTATGGTGAATGCTGCTACTTGCCTTATAGGAGAGAAGATGATGTGGGAGGGAAGCAAGAGGACTGTGCCATTTTGAGAGCATCCTGGGAAGTGCTGGTGTTGAAATGATAACCTAAAAATAGAGGGCAGAAGCTCTTAGAAAATAAGCCTGACGTGTTTAGGTGATTTACCAAATAATTTTTTTTATATTCTGTCAGGTGGGTAAGTAATATAAGCTAGAAAAGTTGTTTGCAGGAGAGAAGTCAGAGCAGTTTTTCCTCTGCTTGGAAACTGAGTCAGTTAAATACAGTCAAGGCATATTCCTTTTCTCAATATTTCATCAGTTTCTCTTTACAATAGCAGAAGTGAAATGGGATGTAAATAAAACCCTGTTCTTCCTTCTTGGATCTCACAGCAGACTACTTTACAGACTGCTAGCAAGAACATGCCTCAGGAGGGAAGGGATACCATTTTGAATATCTGAAATGGAGGGAAAAAAATGTTGATCTGCTTCATCGGAAGACAGTGTTCCAAGAACCTGTCTTTACATGAAAACAGAAGTTTCTTCTTATTATTACAGATTAACCTAAAGTGGAGGTCTTTGGTGGCCTGCAACCCAGTAGTTTTGATGTGAGCGCTTTTGGGTGCGACACAAAGGGAGAGACTCGTTCTGAATCCCTAAATTCGTAAAGGCATGTCATTTTAGTGGGTATCATGTCAGCACAGTGCAGGCTGAACAGATATTCAGATATTCAGATATTGAGCTAACGTGGGCTCAGTTCCATTATCTGAAGTTGGGCATCTGGTGGCATTTAACGTGCCCTCAGAAATCTGCAACATCTGCACGACACTGACAGACCCGGCACGGGAAGTTCAAGAGACCCACATCCTTCCAGATCAGAAGGCGTTAGCATCTCAGATGGCGTTAACTATTCACTGGGTGATCCGAACAGCTCACTAGGCTCTACTGAAGGAGGCAAGTAGCACAATAGTAGCCTACGCAGACACAGATCAGCAATTCAGCTGCTTCAAGATATGCATCAAATACCTTATACGTTACCATAAATCCTGGCTGGCCTTCAGCTGCTGTTTCAGAAGGACATAATTCTTCTTCAGGTACTGAACATGCTCTTCCATCTCCAGGTAAATGTCTTAAATACCCAAAGGTACTTTTAGCAACACACGAATCCTACCTTTAGGCAATTGAAACGAGAATCTACTCTGAGACTGAGTCACCTCTTGTTACAGTAGCTTGAGTGGGCTGAGAACAAGAAATCTTAAATTTCTCTTAGAAACAACGTTCTGGAAGAACCTTGAAATGAAAGTACGAAGGAAGAAACAAACAAATTAAATATCTCCAACATTAGGTGAGGATCAGAACAATTTTAAGGGTTGTAGAATTTTAAGAAAAGTA
The DNA here is from genome assembly GCF_000710305.1 of Buceros rhinoceros silvestris. Lineage (NCBI taxonomy): Eukaryota > Metazoa > Chordata > Aves > Bucerotiformes > Bucerotidae > Buceros > Buceros rhinoceros. The sequence goes on along the minus strand of NW_010415746.1, from coordinate 29,214 downwards.
CAGTTTTAAGGATCATGATTTTGTACTTGGCTATTTAATTCTTTAATTGCAAATTCACTGAAGGAAGTTGTTATTCTGCCTGAATATTACCTAGCATGGTGTTGATCTCAGATGCAGGCTCCGTGTAATAGAAACAGTGAATAACAATAACAAATGTATGAACGGCTAGAGAACGCAGCCCACTGCCTAGTAATTAGCTTGTATATCTATGTATTATCCACATGGTTTCAATGGCAAAAGCTCATACATCAGAGTTTAAAAAATATTGTCCTGGCTGTGGCAACCAAGTCCCAAACCTGAAGACGTTTTCTCTGAAGTGGTTTTTTTCTGGATCGGGACTCAAGACACTTGTCTGCATACGTTTCAGCGGCCAGGTTTAGGTATAGTCTATGTTGGGAAGACAGCCCCATCTCTTCAGAGCACACAGCTCGATTGGCTGAGATGCACCTTGCCACAGTGCTAGCCATGGACTGATCATAAATATTGATGCTTTCAGCAAATGGAACAGCCGTGCCCACAAACACTGGCGTTTTGCCTTATTCTTCAGTATTTCATGAGCAGCACACAAAAGCTGGGCTATGCTGCGACAGGTCACACAATCCTCTTCAGAAGGATTGACATGGAATTCAGAACCACTAAAGGCTCAAAAAAACCCACTATCATCTCGTTTTAATGTTGCCATTGCATAATCATTTTCCCATGTCATCAGGCTTGCAAGAGGAGATGCTTTAACTGCTCAGGACATACTCTGGCTTTTTCAACGACTATCTACAGGAAATGAAGAGAGATTGTTTTTCCACAAACACGAAATTCCGAAGTATTGTAAGGTTAAAAAGGAGCGGGTTTGGTTGTTTTGTTTGGGTTTTTTTTTTTTTAGATTTTTTCTTATAATCACTTAGGGCAGAATGGAAGTCCTTTCGTGCTGTAGAATGTGCATCTCTCAAATATATTCCCTTACAGTTACACCTAGCAGAGTTTGTGCTGCTTTTATAATCCTATGCTGTAAAAGTATAGTTTTCAGGAAAATATTATGATCACACAGCTAAAGGTAGACCTTTGTGTTTACACATATAGGATCTATGTCTAAAAGGCTTCCCGGACTCTTTCATGTGTTTAGAGGCACAGTGCCCTGGTACAACATCAGCATAATACTGAAAAGGAGTCAGCAGCCTCCCTCTCCTAAGCTTTCCTGGATGTAGCAAGGGAATTTTCAGACTAATGGTGGTAGACAAGGATAGCCCAGTAAGACTTAGCAAAATGCTGAATTTTATTTTATTGTGAAGTGATCCTCATATATTTGCTGTAGGGTTAGTTTTAAATGCAGCTGGAGTCAAGGTGGTGCTTCTACCACCTTCTCTGAACCAAGATTGAGAGGAAAGTTTGATTACTACTGAAATGGCAGCAGGAAAAGTAGAAGCCTTTAAAATTGTTTTTGTTTACTGTTATATTGCTGGTGGAGAGCACATGAAAGTGCCCATTAAAGGAGCATGAGGGTTTTCTTCCAGAGTAAGGGGTGAAAATCAGCTAGAACACAGATCTCCCGCTTTCACATTTCTTAGTGTGCTACAATTTTTTTGGTTTTCCCTAAAAAGAAGAAAAACAGGAATACATTATTCCAAGACCAAATGGACATCACAAATAATCTGATCTTTACTTCCTTTTCAATGCACTTTAAGTAAAATAGGTATCTACAGTGATATTTAGAATCAGTCTGGAAGCTTGTTTCACCTGCGCCAAGACAGCTGAGTTGCCTGTCACCTGTATGTTATCTCTGAGCTGTAAAGGACCTGAAATGTGATGTAAACCCCATAGTATATATATAAAATTACATATATTTTTACACAAAACCTGAGAGAACTGGCCTTCAAATTTGCCTATGATCTTCTGTGAAGAGTGCCGTTACATGCTTAATGAAGTGGTGATACTAAAATTCAAGTAACAACAATGAAAAAATGGTTACGATCTGAATAAAGAGATGAAAGTAATTACTTGTATATATATTTAGATACATACATCCATATGTGCATATATAAAGAGTCTAATTTCATTCTCTATCACATCGTGTCCATAATTCAGGTGCAGATGTTGAAACAAAAACTTCCAGTTAATGGTTATTGACATCTGTATTATACAAAGGGACAAATTTTGATTGGATTCCTCTATTACTCCATTGCCTACAGAGCAAAGATGCAACTAGGTCAGCTTAGGTTGCTAACTTTAATATGATTTATCGTTCAAAATTAATTAGCCTCATGGGACGCTCATCCTGAAGGCAGCAAGAACATTACGAAGGCATGGACAGTCGCAATGGGCTCTGCAACGCTGGAGCTCTATAGTGGACACCAGCACTGTGATACCATGATGCTTGATCTGCCAGGGCAGCTGTTCTCTCTCAGGCCAGAGAAAATTACCTTCTGCCTTGGTCCCTTGACTGCAAAACCGCTTTTGACTCCTGTGGTATGGGGTAAAGAGGGGCTTTGGCCTGACATTTCACGTGAATATATCCCTTAACCACCTGCGAGGTTCATGCAATTACCCGTTCTTTTTGTCAGCTTCTCTCACTGCTATTTGTCACATTCAGCAATTCCTCATGTCACGTCCAGCACTTCCCCACACCCTGTTTAGCTTAAGCTCAGGTCAGGACCTAGTCCCCAGCCTAATCATGTTCCTACAGCCCGAACAAAGCAATCGAACCTGAGGCTACAGACACCGACCAGCTCCAGAATGGATATTGTTCATTGCCTTCAAATTCCTGGCTGATGCGTACGAGACATAAACGAGGTAAAAGTGCTCAGCTTTTCCTAACAAGGTGGATGAATGGAGCTCAGCAACTCACATCCGGGCTACGGCATGTGCGAACGTAAAACCCACTACAGAGCTTTAATGCATTTTGCCAACAGCAGCAGTTACCACAGGTGCCTTAGAACTTGTGGATGAGTCACGTTCCTTCAGATCGCTGGTTCGTGCTTGATTCACTCATATCATGCATTTTATATAGTTGCGTGAGCTGGAACATTATGTCTTCAGTTATTGTGGATTTTGCTTGCAGAATCTTAGGAAGGAGCAGAATTTGTGCAGGTATTAGACAAAAAAGAAAAAATCCCCTAAACAACAGGATTATTTTACTGATGTATCTTACGTTGGATCATATAACTTGCACTTCGTCACTCTCTGGATATTAAAGTATATTATTTGTTCCGAAGAAATTCTCGAGTTATTTGACTTGCTCTTAGAATCTCTCAGAAAGACGATTTTCAGTTCACCTTTTATATTACAAAGACTACAAATAGATTGTTTTGATTTAACTCAAGATCTTACAGCATAATAGGTCCTTCATTTAGAAATAAGAAGTATTTACAAGATGATTCTAGACACCAAATATTGTCTTTTCTTTTTTTTTTCTTTTTTTCTGTCTCATCTTTCTTGAAGGTCATATTTGCATAACAGTTCAGATTGCCCATTCATGCAGTAAAGATAGATTTCAGTCAGGTTGGAGGTAGACATACTGGGACTGGAAATTTCTACACATTTTAGAGGAATATTAGTCAGATAGATTTATTTCTTCACTTTTAAAATTGCATTGGTATTTATTATGGTGTGTAATGACTGAATTATATGGTTGGTTGTTTCCACGTATTAGTGCAATATGAATATATTAGGAGTCACTTTCTTACCGCAATAAAGTACAAAAGCAAATGATATAAAACAGATTGAAATGGTGCAGCATGTATTTGCAACAACCTATAAATTAAGACCCAGCAAGTATGGAAAATACAGAGTAGTGTGTGACGCTTCTTAACCTTGTTTCAACGATTGTGAAGGGCAGGTCTGCCCTAGTTACTCAGTGGCTGAGAAAACGCGCAAGGGAAGCTAATAGGCAGGCGTGTTTCTGTTCTCATAAAAAGCTTTATCGATAGATTAGGAACTTTATGTTGTATCCTTGATCTGTTTGATAACACTTTTTTGGCCAATCTATCATTGAAATTAAATGGTTCGTACAGAAGAGAGAAAAAGAGGTGCAAAAGAAAAATATGTGACAGTGGGAAGAAGATGCCTTACCAAGTCTCCGGAAGTGTGAAACATGCTGACTTCTTTAGCTTTTTACTCTTTACAACAAGAAAGTTCAAAGAATTATTTTTGAGACAGCACAAAAGGAATTTGGGTTGTGAAATTCTGAATTCTCTTGCTCAGCAATATCCAAAGCCAGCTGGATGGTTTTCCCCTCTGCAAACTGACTCGATTCACATTTTACCTCAGTCGCTTCTGCAGCTTGTCATGTTGGGCACCAAATAAACTGTCTATGTTGAGCCCATACTCAGAGCTAAACTATAGCAGCTGGACTATCACTTGATGACGCTCCTCAGCCAGGAAGAGGGATCGGGAGGAGAAAATGAGACCCACCGATTTGATGGAACAGCCAAACTAATACCAAGGTAAAATACACAAAGTCATACTCAGCCCAGCAAAAGTACAGTGGTGACAACAAACGGGAAAGCAGACCTCAGGAGAAGGAAGAGGAGCAGTATCAGGAGAAGAGCAGGAAGGAAGTCCCCCTCATCAGACCGTCCCCCTATATAATGAGTGTGATGCCTATGGTGTAGGATACACCCGTGAGCCAACTGGAGTCAGCTGCCCTGGCTGACTCGAAACTGCTCTTGATCTGCAGACCATGGCTGGCCTGTGACTCTGACCAAGCAGACCAGAACACCAACCTTCATGATTTTACAGTTTAGTATTGTAAGAAGAAGACAAAAGAGAGAACTCCAGGGAATAGATGAGAGGAATCCAAGGTAACAATAAAATTATTAAATTTCCTACAATACAAGTGATTGTAGTGCATTAGCTGTCTAAACGAAGCCAAGTGTATGGGTATCAGGGAACATTAAAGAACAATTTGTGTCTCTGCCTTTCCTAGGCAAGGCATACTTAAGAGTGCAACTAAAGCGAAAGAACAAGGAGCATGCTTTTTGATATAGAGGAATCCACCATACTTCATCCTCAAGGGGTTTATATATTTGCAGATCTATTATGTTGGTAACAACTCAAATCAGTGTCCAGTTTTATTGGAACCCAAAGAATATTGTCTTCCCTCAAAATCTCTGACAGAACATACTGACTCCTTATGAAAATATAACTGTTTAATTATACTGCTATTCACATCACAGACCAACTATGAACCTTATATTTGGACTTTGTATAATTAATGATTCACTGATAATAATCTGTGGTACGAGATAAATGTCAGAGCTTCTCTGTAAATGCTCATTACAATATTTTCCTCATCCTGGGGAGCTGATAATATAAGCACACTTTGACCTGAGGTACAGAATTTCATTCTCCTCTACTGCTCCCATAAACACTGCAGACAACTTTGAGTGATCAGCTTCCCAAAATAGAAATTAAAGGCAAGTCACTTAATTACATCATACTTTAATCCTGGATTATTTTAAGAAAACCCCTGTAAGACACTCCGTTAGCTTTCATGCAGGCTTGATTTAAATTGTATAATGCAATAGAGGGCATAAGTCATAATATTCAATTATGGGAAACATGTATAAGCTATGACAGTGACAGACAGTAAAGTCATTGCAGTAGAGAGCCATTGGCAGTGGTTGATTAACTCTAAAAAAAAGCTGCTTGCATAATTAATTAGTTATCATTCTCCATATAATTAGTGGGTATATAGTCAGTACCCAGATGCATATCAAATCATATAAGCATCTCATCAAAAAGCTTTAAAGTTCGTTTCTTTCCTAGCTATAAGGGAAACTCCTTTAATTTAAAGGGAAGCACCTCTCTCCCCAAACATCACCCAACAGCCAAGCCTAAATCAAACCACTTGTGAAATCTGAAACGCGTCTGAACATCCCACTCTCCACTACAACTGACATTTACTCACATTTTGCCTTTCGCCTCTTTTTCCTTCCTCTTCTATCCAGTCTTTTCTGTATTTAACGGTAAATGGTTTGTAACTGTCAACGGTGTTGGTGTCCCAAACTAAACATGCCTGGGAATCTTGCTACACAAACGTAGAAACTGGCTCTAACTCTACTTCTGCTGTGTTTGGAAAATGCATAAAATGACAAGGGAAGGAACTCTTCAGTCATACTTCGTGTGATCTCCTCGTACACCCTGTTTCATTAAAGTTTATGAATTATGTAATTCATATATACATATCCAGTTGGTGAACTCCCTATGAGGGTGTTTATCAGAAATAATGGGTTTATTTTGCATAACTTCAAACATCTGCAATTAAGGAATCTGCATCTGAACTGGTGACTATTGGTTCCCTTTACTGTTAACAGGCTTTTTTAAAGCCAGCTGCTTACAAGCATGTGCTTGAGTATAAGTAGACTTTTATTTTAGCTTTCTCTATCTCTGATTTTTTTTTTCCTGGTAATAGTGTAAGTAACTCATTGAAAAAGTATACAAGAACTGTTTAAAATAGTATATTTATGAATGTTCTGATATCTTAAGATCCACACTTATATATACACATATAAACAAAAATGAAAGTATATACAGCAATTTACAAATATATGCACAAACATTTTTCCTAAGGTGTTAAAAAATTCTACTACTGAAGAAAAGAGGAAGTTGGTATAGAAATAGGTATTTGAAGAAAAAAAGAAGTTGGTATAGAGAATGGTATTTGAGTTTTGAAAAGTTCTGGAATAGTCAGCTAGGATATATTGCCGAACATTTCAGATGCAGTGTAGTTAATTATACGGTGGTATGACTGACCCAGTTCTGATCAGGTCTTCTTTAACTATCACCACTTCTTCAACTTAATGTCATTTTTTAGAAAAATAGCATATATTCCGTTTCTTTTTGTTCCGTTCATAGAACATTCAAGCAAAATCAGAACTGGCATCACTCGAGGAGTGATCAAACAGGTGGCATCCAAACTAGTTTTTGATGTGTGCCCAGAGAAGACATGATGCATCTGGCAGATTATTTTGCATTCAGAGTGAGTTCGGTAAAGAAAAGCAATCCTTTCAAAACAGAAACAAAAACCCCAAACAGATGAAAACAAAAGAAATAAAAAACCCAAAGAGCAATTTTTGAAAACAGAGGAGGCTTTGTTGCTGGAGATTACAAGAAGCCAGGCCCTCTTGGCTAAGCTTTTTGAATATTGCACATGAGAAAGAACTTACTTCCTGTCTTGGCAAGTCTAACTGTGAACTTTGAGGAACCACATGTTTTTATGGCTTAGAGCACTCTCCACAGCCTTTTAGGCATCGTTATGTCTATCTGAATTTCCAGAGTAACTCAGCCAACAGTAAAGAATAGAGACATACTGGATGTGATCTCAAGTACAAAGAATAGAACAATGCTTTACTTCAGTGGAAGATTTGGAGGCAAATGTGCTTGGAAGGAAAACAGCCCACCTCCGATTTATTTTCAGAATGATGATCACAATCCCTTGAAAAAACATAATAAATTTTGTCTTTTTATTTATTTTCCATATGCAGTGGAGATCCAAGTGACATTATCTCAGGAAGGAAATTTCCTGTCCTGTATTTAATATTTTCTCTAATGTCATACACAAAAAAAGGATGTATTATCATGAGATCAATCTTCCTCCACAATCCATTACTGCAATAAAAGTCATCCCAGAAGTGACATGAAGAATGAAAAAATCTCGTACCTCTAGTTTGAGATCTCTGAGGATTTGGTCAGAATTAAAATGCAAGTGCCTTCACAATGAACAAGTTGAAAATAACTGTAAAATGACAGCTCTTCTGAGGTCTATCTTGCTTTCAAAATTTCTGAATAACATGGCTAAAAAATTCAAATTGTCAACAAACCCCCCAAAAGTCTATTTTCAAAACCAAACACACAAAATTTGTGTACTTCAAGCATAATAATTAACTCTAAATAATAGACACAGGTACATATTATTTAGCTTTTAAAAGTATGACTCTAAAAAATAAACATGTTACTTAAACTTTATTTCTCAACTTCTAATTTACCTCAAGCTGATACTGAGCCACAAAACATTAACTGTAATAAAAGTAATGACCCTTTGTTTTCATGGTCACAGTGTTTTCCTCTAAAAGAAAGACCCCCATATTAACAATTTATTCAAAAATTTAATCATGTCTTATTTAACAAAGATCTCTAGTTCCTAAGGAAAGGTGTTATTTTTGAGTTAGTACATTTTCTTTTACTATCTTATGTAGTAGACTTAGCTATCTTTTTTGTCTTTTATAACTTACAAAGAAGAAAAGAACAGTCAGTAAGAAATTCTCTTGTATTACATGTAGTCCCAACAGCTTAGGTACCCACACAATGGCTCTGATAAAATGATCTGTTAGATATAGAAAATGGAAGCAAAAAAAACCCCCCAAAAAACAACAAAAACCTAGCGCTGCTCTGTAAAGTTCTGCTGTTATAAATTTATATTTTGTTGGATTCATAGACCATGGAAAACAGATTTAAAAGTCCTGATTTAAAGGTGACTAAAACTTCAAGAAGCTTCTGTATTTCAGTTTCTAGGTTCGTTTTGGTAGATGCTCTCATCTTCCATCTTCAAACCTCACCTTGTGTAGAGTGAATACCCTTGGGTCCCTTTTCCCGAAAGACTGCCAGTCAAATTCTGCTACAAAAAGTAAAGTTTTTATTCCGAGGATGTGATGGTGTCCCATGAGTGCAGTAACAGTCCTGGCTGAGATCCTGCGGACAGCAACAGAAATTGTTCACCTATGCAACACGGGAGAAAAAAGGTTCTTTGCATTAGATGGTTATCAGCAATCCAGGAATGTACAAAGCAATGTGCAACCAGGCTTGATATTTGGTGCTTTCCTTTAAACCGTATTTTCTAAATATAGATTGAACTTTTCACAGAAGCTGTATTTCAATGCTGAAATACAACTATTTGCATGAAAACTTATTAACAGCACATCAGCCATCTATCTGAAAATGGTGTCGTTAAAACAAAGACTGTCGGTGATATTAGGAAAAGCAAATGTTATCAAAGACACGATTAAATTATACTTTTTGTGTGTTTGCTCTGTAAGGAGCGCTGTAAACTGTTGAAATAACCAGGGGCAAGGAGAAGCTGTGTGGCACTTTGCATACTGATCAGGAACTCAAACAGTGAACGCTGTGCTTAACACAGTAACTGATAACCACAACTCATCTAACACCACATCCTCTTTCATTGCACTTGATCTTTGTTCTTGCAAATTATTTTTGTGTAGAACCTCACTTTGCACACGGTATTTATTGCTCAATGTTCCTCCTGATCACTGTACCTGTGGAATCCATGGGAGACCATGGGCAATCAACTGTGCTTCTGCTCGGTGCAGCACAGTAAATCATTTTTACGACACCCTGAAGTTGTTTCCACATGAATCATCCAAGGTCTTTGCTGATCCCCAGACTATGTTCTGATTGGGCTATTACCAGATCCTCGTATTTGCCAGAACAGAGATGCTGTCAGCTCTCGTTGCTGTTTTTTTCTGTCATTTATAGAATGAGTAATGTTTACATTGCTACATCTAGATGCCTGTGTGAATACACATATATATGTAAATATCCATATGTCTGTAAAAAAGGTGTTTATATGTGTATACACATTTATTTTGCAGGGAAAAACCCTCAGATTTTTGTATGGGAACGTAGAGAGGTACGTGTATCTATGCATACAGTGCATGCATATTCTCAGTGTTTCTGTATATAATGTGTCAGTGGGCTTTCCTATGTGCATGTCTGTGTACGCCTTGTGAGTTATTGTTTTCTCTTCGTCACATACGAGTTCAGTAATGAAGCAATACAGCAACAGAAGGGAGGCTTCCAATACAAAGACCACTCTTACTCCATCAGCACAAGATGACCATGTAATTGCTCTCAATCTTCTTTTCTTTGCTCTGCTGCTCCACCTGCTGCCACATTAACTTTTTTTGGCTAATTTCAACTTCTAATTTTCGTCCTTTGAATCACACTACATCAGACATCTAAACCTGTCTAAACAGTGCAAATACCTGGGTTTGGATCCTCTGCTAGTTCAGAGGTGTGGTGGTACCACAGATCTACATCTTGTCACAAAGAAGGACTGTGTCTACTAGAAATAGCAAAAAATGAGAAACTGAATATATATTTGTACCAAGCAGCTGAACAGGTTTCTGATAACAAAGGTGAAACGCAGGGGGTCATTAGTTCAACGCAGCTTTGTCTCCCACTTTGCCTTATCTGTGCAGACATGACTTTGGAGGAACTGATGAGATGGCTTAGTCCAGAGTTGTCTGAATGCTGCATCGTTCTAAGAACAGAAACAAAGTGAAGCCTTGAAATCCCTTAACAAATAAAATGCCCTGAGCCCCATTCAACCACTATTCAGTTTTAGACATCACCATATTAGCAAAAGAACAAGTACAGACTAAATCTTGCTCATGGGAGGATAAGGGCCATGACACCACCAAAGAGAAACATTCCAGGTAGTATAACCCACTCAGGCACAGCCCTGCCAAACATTATGTACAACAGGGGATAAAAACTGTGAGTTTTGGGTAGGAACGTTGAAATTGTATGGAGACCCTTCCCCTTTGGCCAGGACTGGCCAAGGTTGCTCTTGGAACCCTTATCTGGATGAGTACCTGAAACCCTTACCTGGGTGAGCAAATATTTAGCAAGTTGTAAGTTCGTGAACTTGAATTTCAAGTGAGTGAACTTGATTAACTAACGTACATGTAATCTCCAGTGCATTTGCGTTATTGTGGTGCATTCTTGTTTTTGAGTATTAATAGCGGATTCTTCCACTGTATCCGTGAAAACCTGCAATAGTGGCATAATAAACCTGTAAGTGAAGTTCAAATGTATAGTCTTCTTGAACCTAGCAGTCTGGTAAACCTGCAAGTGAAGTTCAATTGAGTAGTTTGCTTGAACCTTGCAGTCATTCTTTGTCACAATATCACAGAATAATTTTCATTCTCCTAGCGAGATTGTGATCCTAGATTGGTGCAAGAATCTCCTAAATTGAGAATCATAGCTGTTCAGTGCCAGGACAAAACCCAACATAGTTCTGAAATAAACCAGTGTTTCTTTGAATCTTTTCTGTTGTCAAATTCTAATCCTTACTGTTCCCAATGGCAGCTCGGCTGGTGGAACAGTTGGTTTCCCAGGCTATGTGTGCCGCTGGGTGAAAGACATCTGAGGAGAGGCAGAAAGCTTCCTAGCTGTGGGCTGCCAAGAAGTAACGGGCCCTGGAGTTGTCATCCGATAAGTGTCAGCCCTCAAGTAATCTGTCCAGAAAGCCAGCAAGCCTCTTGAACCTCTTTGTTGGTTTGGGGTGGGCGGGGTTTCAAGCTCACTAGAATTGTTCTTTTTGATGTGTCTTCACAGAACACAGAACATTTTGATCTTTAATAGTTGCCCTTGTCACAGCCTTATCTGTTTGAGATCTTCAAAGTATTTCCAGTCATAAACCCATGTCTCTTTTTCCATTCTCACTTTTTTATTGGTGACCATTGCTAAGCAGGTTGTAACAGACAAAACACAAGGATAATTCTACACTGCTACAATGTGCATCTTTAACCCTGAGACATTACATGACTAAAAGAGTAGGAAATGAATAATCACATTTTCTTGGAAGTAATTTCTTCATTTACAGCTGTACAGTGAGATTTGCTGAGATGATGATTCAGCTGGCAGGCTGGAATGTGATGAGAAACGATAATGAAATTGCTGTAGGCCAAACCCAGAAAAACAAGGGAGAAATTTTCCACAGAATCACATTTTCAAGACAGACATATGCATAATGTAACGTGTAAACATTTGCCGATAGTGGTATCCAGTAATCGATAATTCTCAATGCTAGAAGCATTTGGGCAGAGATATTCAAGCTGTAACTAAGTTTTGCTTTCTCTGCAAGGTTGGAAAATAGAAATATTGCCTCAAGGATAAACTGCAAATTTTTTCCTCCAGGAGCTATTCATAAATACTGAAGAAAATAAAGTCTGGTGACTCCTTTTAATTGTAGTGCCTGTGGCGTTAACAGAAGAGCTAACGAATATGGGAAGACTGTTGTTAAACTTGGAGGTTTCTTCTTGCCTTGCTTTCCGTCGACTCCTTCGGACTCATCACCTTTCTGTTCCTGTAACACAGAATAAACTTGGAGGTTTCTTCTTGCCTTGCTTTCCATCGACTCCTTCAGACTCATCACCCTTCTGTTCCTGTAACACAGAACGCATCTGTTGACCAGGGTCACCATTTACCCAACAGTCTTAAAGTGTGTTGGGAGATTATAACTTTCAGTGGAAGAGCTTTAGGTGGTTTGCCAGGATGTTACATTGCCAGATCTCTTTCATGGGCACCCCCTTGCCGTGGGGAAGGAGCTTGCGTGCCCTTGTGAGGCTGAGAGCTGTGCTGGTGGTGGCATGTGCCTCCGGTGGGGTCTCCCAGGCCAGACAGGTCTCAGCTGAAGGGTCAGACAAAGCGTGTCCACGGGCAGGATGGGCTCACTGGCCTTCGGGCAACCATCCTAGGAGAAGGACAACTCTGACTCCAAACCCGGGCAGATGGAGCTCGTTTAGCCCTGTAAGGCATCCATCATCTAAGAGAAGGACACTCTAACCAAACCTATGACCTGAGGACTTTGCTGTCACCGTCCAAGCTCGCTAGGCCCTGGCAGATGAACCTCAGGTGTAAAGGGTGGAGCCAGTTCCGCGCACGCTGCGCCTCACCTAAAAAATCCACCGCGCAGCCCCAAAGGGTGCCCTCATCGCTTGCAGTGAGCGTGGGAAAAGCCCTTCCCAGATCTTTGATCGTGAAGCCAAGCCATGATGATGATGACATTGCCAGATGGAAGATGCTGCAATGGAGTAAAATGAATAACGGGTGTAACAGATCTTATCTATTTTTATTGTCGGTATTGAGTGACAAAGGGCTAAAACCTATTAATGTCTTTCATTTTCACCTTATGGGAACTGCTGCCTAACACCCGTGAGAAAGATATTTCGATATTTTTATGTAGTAGACCAAATACCTCAGCATGGACTGCAGCTCCTTCAACACTGGGTATGTCACAGTGTTCATTTAATATCCAATCGTTACTATAGATGTGGGTACTTAACCTTCAGCGAGACTTTTTTCATTGCGATTGCTGTGGAACACGTGAGCACAGCTGTCATTTAATTTTCTTCAAACATTCCCTCACATTAAACACAAATAGTCATAAATACTCACATCCATGTAAGTGAACACACATGCACGCATAAACATATGAAGATCCACAAACACAGCCACACAACTTCAGTTGCTTACAAGTCCCTCTGACTCTGTGGAGGTGGTGGAGTCCCCATCCCTGGAGGTGTTTAAAAGATGTGTGAATGTGGTGCTGCAGGACGTGGTTGAGTGGTGACCTGGCAGTGCAGGGTGAATGGTTGGACTCGATGAACTTAAAGGTCTCTTCCAACCAAAATGATGTGATTAAAATTTTAACCCAGTGGAGGAAGACCCCATCCCTGGAGGTGTTTAAAAGATGTGTGAATGTGGTGCTGCAGGACGTGGTTGAGTGGTGACCTGGCAGTGCAGGGTGAATGGTTGGACTCGATGAACTTAAAGGTCTCTTCCAACCAAAATGATGTGATTAAAATTTTAACAAGTCTATACCCAGTGGAGGAAGATGTGACAAAGAACAAGGGCTGGGACTGAAACTGAAACCCATTCAAATTAGTCTGAGATACGTTTTCATCGCTGTGAGTTATTAATACTTGGATCAAATCACAAAAAGTTTGATATATTTTCTGAATTTTGGTGTCTTCTCTAGTGTCCTTTAGCTGTGAAAAATTCTGAATTGAGTCTTATAACTAGGATGTAGCTTTAATATTAACAGATGTGTTATCATTTAAGTGGGCAAGAAAATGTCACGACAGGAGATCTCCATATCACAGCTGATTTTAGTAACTGTAATTTTAAGTAGAAAAGTTATATTCTTTTAAAGGAGCAGCTACTCTAACAGCTCTTAATGACAGATGATGAGGAAGAGGTTTCATCTTCGATGACTCTGGTCATCTAAAAACTAAATTCCTAATTAAACTTTGCCATAGCAACTTCTCCTATACTAAAACAAATGCCCAGTATTGGTTGTCCTTCTCAAATTATATATAACTCCCTTTAGACAACTTGGGAAGACCATATATCAGAGATTCAAGTCTCAGATAAATAAGGTTAAATAAGCTTTAGCCCAGGCTAAAAGACTTTTCTGAACTGTGTCTTAAAACCCGGTTTCTTCCACTTCAGGTTTGCTGAGGCAGTACAGATTAGATGCCCTAATGTTCTTCTATCCACAGAATCTCGAAATCTGCAAAACGTATATAAAATTGTCTACAATGGCACAGTCCCTGGGCTTCTAGCAGATCTCTGTGAGGATGTCAGGGTTTTCTAGGGCTGTATGCAGAAATGACATGCATGCAGATATAGCACTTACCCTAAAAATTACTTTTCACAGTCACTAATTATAGGCAGAAAATTCAGCAGGCTGAGGATCATAGCTCAGGACACGGGTAGACTCAGTTTGCCAGTCCTCAGAACATCAGTAAACGCTGTGCCTGCCAGAAGCTACATAAAGGCATCCTTTGATGCATGTTGTAATCATATTCCCATCCATTTAATATACACCATGTTGATTTACTATCATTCTAGTTTTCTAAAATAAATATTATGCACTGCAAATCCAAATGCCTCACAGAAGTGTAAGAATACTTCAGCAATGATACCACCTTCATCAAAAGATCATTACAGTCATCAAAAGTATCCACAGAGAGTTTGCTGGTCCTAGTTCATGGAGTCTTCTGTGTTCTAGGGACTGAATTATCATTAGTGTGTCAGGGGAAAATTGTATTTATTTTTCTTTAAGCAATCGTACAGTCTTTTTTTTTCTCTTTTGCTATTTCTTTCTCATTTTTGTTTGGTTTTGCTTTTGTCTGTTCTTCTGCTGTGGCAAGTGAATAATTCCCTGATGCTTCCATTATTAATGCGCACGAGGACCATACAACAGTGAAAGCCAGAAAGCGGAGCTGCTGAAAGATGTTTCTGAGTTGTGTTTCTATTTAATGATGTGGAGGAGCAATGAAAATAATGTCACCGTCTTCACACTCATTGGAACCCAACCTGAAATAGTGTGAATGTTTAAAAGTCGTGAAGGATGTTGTTTACTTTGATGTAATAGTGTGTGCATCCATAAATTAAAAGCACCAGCACCTTGTACTTTTAAACACTCATTTCTCAATTTTCTCCTGTGCACATAGGCAGGTCGTTTTGTCTCACAGAGGTAAACCAGTATAATCCTTCTGTAGGCTGGCAGAGGATTAGAAAAACACCCTGCCTGGTTTTTAGAATTACAGGTATTTATTAGCGTGTTCTCTAACTCCAAGTTCTAAAGTTGTGACATCCAGGAGAAAAGAAAAAAAATTAAAAAGGAAGAAAGAGGCTTTTTATTGTTTTTTTTTTTACATTTTCTTTGGTTGTCTGATTGGTTGGTTTGGAGTTTTGGGTTTTTTTGTTTGCTTGGGTTTTTCTTTTAACATCACTGCATGGACTGTTACATCCTTCAGAATAGACATAGAGGCAGCAGCGAATGAGGAAATGTTAGACATCACTGCAGAAGGAGTCTGCAGAGCAAAAATGGGTGGATTTTACTCCATCCTCTCAGTGAGGCAGGAGCATGATTGCATTTTTGCAATTTGGTGAGAACCAAAAAATGCCACAGATTTATGAGGACCTCAATAATGTTGGCTATTCATTTGTCATTCATTTGCAAAAACTAACTTTTGGATTTCTGTGAGTTGATGGAGACCAATGTGCCAACTAAGGAAGATGTTCATCTATGACTTTTTGAGATTTTTTTTTCTCTCTCTCTCTTTTTTTTTCTTAATTCGAAATCTGTCTGTCTGTCAAGGATGGGAGGATTGGGTCTTATCTCCTTTTCTAGTGATTCCTTTAGGAGGTATCATAGAGTTTGGAAAGCTGAATTACTCCATAAACTGAGATATCTAAAGGCAATGGCAGTTTCACACTTATTTGTGTGTTTCCCAAATCTTCGTCCGCGAAGCCAAGCTATGATGATGATGGTAGTCATGATGATTAAATCAGTCTTGTGAGTTTTGCAGTCCAATAAATCCTTGAGCCATGTCTCTGTGGTGGAAGAGAACATCACGATGGCATCCCCCAAACAAGCCTTAGTAGAAGTACTCCATACTCGAAGACCCAGCAAACAGATTGGCAGCACAAAGGCCCAGAAGAAAGGTTCATAGATCTCTTGAGAGGCACTTCATCTTTCCCAGGAGAGGCATGTTAGCGCATTCTCAGCACCGCATTAAAACAACTCTGATGTTCCTACTCCTAGAATTTTTTGTTGAGCAGGAGTAGGGAGACCTGCAGCCGTACTAGATGAAAGCCCTATTACACTAGGCAAAGTACATAACAGACCTGCCCTCTGGCACTCCGTACATGTCTTTTGAGGCCCTGCGAGGCAAATTGATTTCCGAAGGGCATGCCTTGAGTGACATGAGTTGCTTTCTTACCTCCACAAAAGGACGTGTGGTGCTCTTTAGCCCAGTTGGACTGCACGCTGAATAAAGCATTTCCCACTGTAAGACGGAGAGCAGAATCTACCCTTTAATCATCAGCACATCGGTGCTACAGACAAGGGTCTACAGGAACACAAGAAATTTCCTGCAAAAGTCAGGCTGCCTGCTTATTTGGCTGAGAATAAAGTGAACAAATCTTCCATTTTCTAGATAAAATGCTGTGTATGGCATCTCCTGTCCTCCTCCATCTCTTGAGATATGTTGGCAGCTGGGAAGATAATGTGTGTCACTGCAAAATCTGCTACATTGTCAGAGAGAGCAAGGGAATGGTCACATCCCCATCACGGTAATAATCTGACTGTATTCGTAAGACATCGTCTTCTTCACTCAGTCTCTGCCTGAACGACAACTCAGAGGCTGCAAAGACATCACACACTATCGTGTACGCTCTGAGCAGTCAAGGAGGTTGACAGCTGTTTATAGAAATCAGCATAGCTAGCCACTTCTTCCAAAGCCGTTTTTATTCATGTTTATACCTATGTACGTGCATGTGTAATGTGTGTGTGGCAGGCCCATGTGGTCTGTACCAGTTAAGGACGATTTCCATCAACGACTTTTTAAGATTACTTTTTATTCTTTCTCTTTTTTTTTTTTTTAAATAGAAAATCTGTCTGTCAAGGATGAGGTCCTGTGGTGGTAGCTAACATGTAAATACCCACTAAGGAAAAGACAAAGTCACTGTAAGGAGAGAAAATAAAAGGTAAGCAAAATGTTGCTGTCCCTAAGGGCATGAAGTAGGGAAGTATTAGAAGAATCAAAATAAAGCAGGGAGTCTATGACAGGGCTCAGTAAAGTCTGAGCTTCTTTTATTCTTGCTTTTCTTAGGACAAGTTTATAAGACACATATAAGCATATGCTTTGTTTAAGCATATGAAAATTTTCATTGAAGCCCTTTAGTGGCTTTTCCTTTCGTTGTTGCAGATTATGACTGCCCACATGCTCTGCTCACGTCTTAAACAGCAGTTGCCTGTATCAGAAAGCAGTATCAGACAATGCTCAGGGGGGACTTCAAAGGCATAAACCAAGGAGCACTAAAGGTCAAAGCTGAAGGAAATTTTCAAAACTGTTAAGGGAATCATCCTTTGCTTAGCTTCTGGAAGGCCACAGACAGCTACACAAAAGTCTTTTTTTTTTTTGTAGTGTCTTAGGGGTTAAGTAAACCAGCGTGAGTGAAGTGATCTGTAATGAAGATTAGTTTACACAAAGCTCAGATGTTTGGTCCATAATCATGAGGTAAACGCACACATTCTTGCCGTGGGATAAAGTCTCAGTGATAGAGCATACCTTCATTACGAAACAGAGGTTTGCCTCCCAGCTCCTTAGCCCAAATCCTGAGTAATGTCCCAGGAAAAGCTTGAGTCTGCATCAAGGACAGGTTTTAGGGAATGCAAGACAGAAATTATCTACAGTGCATTCCCACAGCTGCTTTGTTGGTTTGGGGAAGGGAATCATGAAGGTGAATGTGGATGGTTAGAGAGAGTTAAACACTTTGAAGTCAGGTCCCCAAGGAGCATTAGACTAAGCAAGACCTCCCAGAGTAAGTGAAAAGAATAGCTGAACTTAAAACCAATAAGGTCCTCTGTCCTGTAAAGCTTAAATGTTACAGTCCAAACACTCACTTGAACCCCTTGTACAGTCCCTTGAAGATTAGACTTCAGCTATGGTCGACCTGGCTTCCCTTACCACTCCCTGGGTGGTTGTCTCTGCAATCATCTTCTCTTCTTGAAGCTGGTTTGCATTTCCTGGGCTATTTAAAGATTACTTGAGAAAAAAAAAAAGACTGAGTAGTCACTTTCTTCTTTAATGGAATATGAACCCACTGTTTTGACTTTCCTCAAAACTGGAGTCACCATCAAAACATACAACATTATGAGCTCTTGTTTCTCTTTGTCTCCTGGTTGAAACTGTTCAGTTTTTCCTGACATACTCAACAGAGATGAGGACAGAGTTTCCACTTGAATACAACGACCTCTAAGCTCTAAAATAATTGATTACACTTCTCTGGGATTATTAAAGCAAAATACAGCTAAGAGGAAGAGGAAAATCATCATGTTCAAATACACTGGGCCTGCATAGACATTCTGCAGCCACTACAGTGCTGCAAATAATGAAAGGAAGCCTATAAAACTGGTCCCATACATCAGCCGATTGTTTCAACTAATGGATTATTGAGTGCTGTAGGATACTCCATATCTGCTGCTGCTTCCTCTTTTTTTTTTTATTAGATGGGAGGAGATGGTTGATTAGACATCTAATTAAAAAACCCTTTTTGTTGTGAATCTAAAGTGGAAGAAGTTGGCATTTCCCTGAAAGAGGCAAATATTCACCGTGTGCATTGCGTATCAAGACTGGGATGTGTAGACTTTACTACCTGGCTAGAAACCACAGATTTAGGCTGGAGGAAAGAGTCGGTGTGTTATTGTAAAGCAAATCTGCACCTCGCTATACTGGAGGTCTATGACGGTGTCAGGGGAACCCAGCAGACTGTAGATATTGGGATATTCAGAAATCCTTTGAACAGTGAAATCACGAGGTTGCAGACAAGAACTTCCTAGCAGTCAAACCCCGTGTCCCCAGACTCGCAGCCGAGCAGGCAATCCAGTGGCAGATAAGCTTCACACCGTTAGAGGTCAGGTAGTGCATAGAGGGAAGATACTCCCATTACATCTGTTCATGTTAAGCGTGCGTCACATGGGCAGAATCTTGCTTCCAGAGCAGCTCAGCTGAAGTAGCCTGTTCTTTTCCGAAAGGCAGGAACGCACAAAAAACATGTCTTCTTTGGGCACACAGTCTGGCGGTTTGCTCTGGCCTGTTGTCATCAGTCGTGTGGATAGAGTGTTCAGCACTGCACACTCTGCACATCTGTGCACTTTTCGGCAGGTCTGTTTTCTTAACTATTGTATGGGTGTCCGTACCCAGGTGTGGGGGCAGCAGTGGGGCTGCAGGGAGACGTGTGAGGAGGGAGGAGTGGCCGAGAGGGGCTGGGCTGGACGGACCACAACCGCCATCCCCACCCCTGTGTCCCCTGGAGAGGAGGAATTGGGAGTGAGGGTGTGAAGGTGGGACTGGGAAAGGGTGAGGAAGATTATATTTTATGGTTTGTCCTTTTGTTTCTCATGACCCAATTTATTTATCTATTTATTTATTTATTTATTTATTTATTGGAAGGTGTTGAGCCTGTGACAAAAAAGAGCTGTCAACAAAGTGTTGTTATAACAGTTTGTTTGTTTGTTCTCGCTACTGAAATGTATTTTATTTGGCAGTAAATTGAAGTACTTCCTGCCAAGCCAAGCCTGTTTTGCCTATGACAGTAACTTAAGCAAACTACCTGTCCTTTTCCTGGCCCGTGAGCTTTTCCATCCTCTACTCCCTCTGCCCTGTTGTGGGGAGGAGTGAGGGGCTGGGTGGGTATTTGGCAGCTGGCCAAGCCTGACCCCCCATTATTAGCTACTAATGTGGGGAAACGGGAAGTTTGGAAGCTCCTGGTGACAACGGGTAAGTGGATGTCCCTTTACCTTTTCTACTGTAACTATTACAGTAGTGGTATGAAAGTTGTATGTTTTCTAGTCACTGGGAATTCGTGCAGCGAATTAGATCTAAGGTGTTTTTTTTTTTCCCCTCTCCCAAGTACATTAACTTTGCCCATCTTCCTTGGAAACACTGTCTGATAATTGGCTTCAACAGAACTGTCTAGCCACGCTGAACACGAATGATAAAGCATGTTAGTTTTCTAGCCCTAAGCATGAATTTAGAATCTCTGTTGCTATAGATGAAGTTTAACATTGAACAGCATATCACTGAAGAAAATTGATCGTATTGAATTTTCCTGCTTCATGGGTGAACTGTTTTATAAGCAGGTAGTAATTCTTGAGAGATAGGCTGTTAATAACAGGTAGGATGAAGCTCTGGTTCGGTTTATTGTAGAAACAATCTTCTGCACTGGCAAAGTATCAGAAATATTTGCAAACAGTGTAGGCTAGCGTAGATGAGATGGATGGCAAATAGCTTGTTTTTTACAGGGTTTTGCACACAAACACACACACACATTCATATACATCCAGGAAGGCTAAAACCTTTGCAAGAGATAAAGGAAATTAATTTCATGTTACTAATTACCATTATGAGAAAACAGAGCATTGTGAAAGGTAATAAGTAGCATTTATTGATCCATTTCTTTCTTCCACTGTGTGTGGTGGTGTTTGGTTTGTTTTTAATGGCTGCATCAGAAGATAAAGACATGTGTCATTGTGTGTTTTTGCAGGGTACTGGTTTTACTGGAGACTTTGGTATGGCTAAAAGGGAAAAAACTGAATGCAGTCCACTGCGTAAATCACAGGACTCAGAAGTACTGTGTTGTTTTAGCGGAACACTGAGCTGCTTTTTGTGCTCAAGCAAACTGTGCTGCTTCTCACTCCCTGTCTGCTGATTCAGGAATTCTGCCTTGGCTTCATCCAATGCCTTAAGTATTGGAGCCTGGTGGCTGAATGCACTGCAAGACAAATAATTAGTAAAGAGCAAGTACGTACATTTTCAGAATTAAAAAAAAATATTGTATAACAATAACTGCTCTTTTGCTCTCTGGTCAAATTCTGAATATGCCCAGAAACAGGCAACCTGAATAAAGATCTTCTATGGTTTTGAAATTTAACTGACATATTCATGTGGTTTGAAATCCATACCTGTGTTCTCTCACTGCCTGGTTCATTGTGGATATTATAGTATTTAAAAAACATTCTAGAACTGCAGAGGGAGATAAACACTCTCCCCCTTTACCCCTTCCTACTTCTGCTACCGTCTGGAGTGCAAAGTGATAATTCAACCAAGAAACAGGACGTGAATTTGTCTCCTAGAATGGAAATCATCTGTCCCAGTTCTGGCTGGGACAGAGTTAATTTTCTTCCTCTTAGCTCCTATGGGGCTGTGGTTTGGATTTGTGCTGGGAACAGTGTCGATAGCACAGGGGTGTTTCGGTTACTGCTGAGCAGAGCTTACCCAGAGTCAAGGACTGTTCTGCTCCTCACACCAATGAGCAGGCACGTGGTGGTGAGCAACCCTTTGGAAAGCAAAAGCATGCCAGAAGTGATCAGCCAAAAAAAAAAAGTAACTACTCGGATGTTAAAGTGTAGACGATTGGAGTTATAAAATCGTAAATGTTCAGCAAAGTTCTGCTTTGGTGAACGTATGCACAGTCCCCTTAGTTATGTGAGTGTGGTGTAAATTTACTACTAATAAAGAAACCGCTTCTTTTTTGATTTGGCAGAATTAACAGTGGGTGTAAATGTCCTAAAATCCTCTTGTTCAGAGGGTGATGGAAAGAGAGGAGGAAAAATTTCAAATTTTGTAATCTATAGAAGTGTTTGCGATCTTAAGCTTTGTCATAGCTGCATTTTTGCTCTCTCTTGTGCATTGATTTTGCAGCAGATCTGACAGGAATACGTAATGTGAGATGAGTGAAGTTGAGCAGAGCAGAAACCATTTCACCGGCTTTTCTCAGTTCTCAGTTTTGTTTTTACTTTCTATCTGGAAAAGAAGAAACTTTCTCAGCCAAACAGGGTTTTGTGAAAAAAGGTGTGTTTAGGTCCTAGATCATTGTACCTCAGTCTAAATCACACAGGCAGGGGCTCAGAGCCAGACCTTTCATTCCCAGCCAGGCACCTGATCACCCTGGCTGCTTCAGTCCCTACTTGACCCATCTTTCTCCCATGCAATGTACACGAAGACATGTACACATATCTCTGTGTGAGCATATACATAGATATATTTTTAAATACATTTCCCCTGGAAGTTTTGTGGAAACCAAAGCAGTGAATAGGTGATAGAATTACTTCTGCTACTGTTAGTAACAAATAAACTCTATAACAGGTAAAAAGCAGAAGGGGGAAAAAAAGTACTTTTATTTTTGGTATTTTCTTATTTAAAATGTTGTTTTTCAGTTTTGGAAGTTCATAATATCAGCAAGTTTTGTTCTTAGTGCATATGGGTCCCTCACATCCATATGAACTCAACTACAGATAATGTCATCTCCATGTAAAAGACTCTGTCGTATCTTGATGGGTTTTCATGTTTTCCTCACCTCTCAGTTGTTCCAGGGCAATTTGGCCTGCCAGGGCACAAGGATTACAATACTTAAAATATTCTAAATGAGATGTGTCACCACAGTACATCTCCGCAGCTGCACAGGCAATGCTCTGCAGTACACTGCCTCTTGTTAGAAAATGAATGAAGTTCAAGGTCTGGCATGTTCTCTTCAAAGTATTCCAGCACTTGGCTTAGGATACTTAAGGAAAAAAACCATCACCTAAATCTTTGAGATGAAGAATCTGTTTGACAGTTTCAGTCCCTCAGCACAAGGAAGCTGTCTGCAAGTACAGAAGAGCAAATGAGAGAAAAATGGCATATTTTCAGGGGGCAGTCCAAGGCTGCAAAGTAATTCACTTCAGAAGCTTGGAACTGTCATAAGTGTCACCACTTCTCACTCTAAGTGCTTTCTCTAACAATGCCTAGCAACATGCTTCTGAAGAAAAGGAAAACGCAGAGAGAAATAAGTCACATCATTTCAGGTTCAGGAGGTGGTTGAGAGAAAAATCAACAGCTGAGAGTTGTTAGTCATATAACCTAAAACACCGTGGAAAACCTTTGGGTACTAGAAAGATGGTCCGAAATAGAAAAAGATTAAGAATAGAATAGAACAGAACTTGAAAAGTTTAATGGAGTATATGGAAAGGGTACTACCACCTGGGCATGAACATTCTGTTTGTTGTACATAATAACCTTATAACATGTCCTGGAAGAACTCTGCGATGGGTGATCTCATCAATAGCATTAAGCATTTTCTTGTGTTCTCCGATCTGTCTCTGTGCAGCCACCTGCAATCACGCACCTTATTCTCATGTTATAATTTCTTTAAAGTGAGATTCCGGTTTTGGTGGTGCTCGTATAACGCGTGGTTTAATAAGCTTTTGTTTCTGCAGTGGAATTACCCAGTCCTGCCACAGGACAAGGACCGTGGCTGCTAAAAGCTACTAATGGTGTTTTGTGTTCTTTGTGATGTATCAAAGGCATAGAGCTGAACAAGGTGGTAGAGTCCAGTAGGACCTGGGTGTGACCTGTTCAGATGTAAACATTTACCTCCTCCTCTCTGATCTAAATGTGGGCTGCCTCCTCACGTAGCTCCAGTACCGCCTCTGCCTGTTAACAAGAATCATCGCCTTGTTACCTGTTGTCTTCCTCAGTGTTTGTTTCAGAGCTTATTTTCATGTTTTCTCTCTGACTAACGAACTACTCTTCTCCTATTCCTTGACCAGAGTGCATTTCTAGCTTGATTTGTCCATTTAAAACACAAAGTTACCAACGGCAGTGAATTTTTTAAAATTATTTTTAAATTCTATCACAATTTCATTGTCCACAGACAGAGACGCTTCAGCTCTCTGCGCTCACTGACAGCTCTGAAATGGCTAACACTGCAAGTCTGCCTAAGAGGGAAAGGAGGGGAGGGGGAAAATTTGGAGGCACTTATCTTGCTGCTTGACTTTTGATTCAGTTTATCTGATATTTGTTGCTGTGCAAGAAAGGTGTCAGATTCAAGAAACCTGGACATATTTAAGACTGAAAAGCATTTTTATGAGCAATTGTTTGTCCTCCACACCACAACACTGTCCGCTCTCACTGTCTAAAAAAAAAAAAAAAGAAAAAGAAAATTCCTTATCAACCTGGACATATTTAAGACTGAAAAGCATTTTTATGAGCAATTGTTTGTCCTCCACACCACAACACTGCTCCGCTCTCACTGTCTAAAAAAAAAAAAAAAGAAAAAGAAAATTCCTTATCAGATCCCAAACATTACAGTCAATAAACTTGTTTCTTGGAGAATAGCTGAAGAAATAAATAAATAAATACAGTAGTGAGAAAGGAAATGTTGCTTTCTGTGCTCACACTGCTCTTCCCCATCTATAAGCTCCGCTGCTGAGGCACAACAGTAGCAAAGGAGGGATGAAGGATCCACCCTTTGCCAGCCCCTGTATCCAGTGCTCCCTGCAACCAGGACACTGGTGAGGCACGGGGTTCATAACACCTTGTGGTGAACAAGCATGAAAAAGGCAGCGGAATGCAGCTCTAGTGGAAGACACACAGGAGCTAAGGTTTCGGTTCTGGCAAGATGTGGATTGGGTACAATTGCAGCCGGCAAAAGAAAACATTGTAAATCATTGACCATTGTGCATGGTCCCGTTTTTCGCAGGAGATGCACAGTAAGTATTCTCTGTTATATAAAGATACCTGCCATAAGTTATGATGTGGAGTGCTGGGCCGTCTGTAAATCACACACTACAAACCTCCCTCTCCAACCCATACCCTGAAGAAACGGAAAACTGGCCTGAAAATTTCCTATGTCCAGAGAATATTGTGGAGCCCACCTCAAGCTGCTGTGACATCACCATCTTGTAGAGAAGATACTAACTGTAATGACCCAGGAAAAGTCATCAGTTCTAAATTTCATCTGTAAATATCAGTGCTATAGGAAACGGTAAAGAATAATTCTGTAACCTCTAGGTAAATGGTAACTTTAAAAAAGTTAATATTTTGTGTCAGAAACTTGTACCCCATAGAGTGTTTGTCATCCTGTAGGGTAAAGGTTTGGTACATAATATTTATAAACAGTAAACACAAGCCTTGCTTGCTAGAAGCTCTCCTCTTGAGCACTGAAAAATTTTGGTTTTGTCGCATAGTTTGGTCCCAAAGAGTGTTATTGTTACCACTCAACACAGGTACTCCAGAACATTTCCCAGAGGAATGGTGTGACTGGCGCTGCTTCAGCAGCAGGGCTGATTCACGGGTACCCCCCCGCACCCAGCTGCTAATTACCGTCTGCTCTGCAGTTTGCTTTCTTTCAACAGCAATGAAACCAATCCTGATTATAAACCAATCAGGTGAAATTGTTTGGAAGTCTCTTGGGGGAGAGGGCAGGAAGGATTATTTTTAGGACAGAATGGTTTACAAAACCAGTTTGGGGCACATCCTCACCCACATTAGTATCAGCAGGGAATGAGAAACGCCTGCAGCCACAAAAGAAAAAAAAAAAAAGGAAAAAACCACAAATTTCAAACTCCCCTTCAGTGCAGGACCATCGTTTGTAAAACTGCAGTCTTGACTACAGGATGATTTTCTGTTGTAGGTTGATTTTCTCTTGCCTTTTGGGTTTCCAAAAAAGGAATAGGTAAGTAATAGATCATGGTGTGGTTCAAGTCTGCTGCGAGGACAAAAACCTGGCGACTGAAGGCGTTCACACAAAGTAGCAAAACGTACCAGAAAATGAGCACAATGGATGAGAATGTTTGTTCAAGGGAAAGTGAAGAGAAGGCTGGAAGCCTCTCTGTGATCTTCAGGACTGGTTTCAATATGGGAAAACTGCAGATAAAAGAGCAACAAGGATATAAAAGAACAGCATGGATAAAGAGGAAAAATGACAGAAAAGAAGAAAGAAGATGTGTAAGAACATCTGCAGAGCAAGCAGCGAGTACAATGAAATTTTTGTCCCTAATCCAGCCAGGAAGTGGAATGATACCAGCGAGACACAAGTGAAATATTTGTTCGCCAAAGCGAGAAACACAGGCAACACATTGACAGAACAGGAGCTGCTGATACAGCGTGTGAAAGCTGCTATGATGAGATCACGGAAAGGTGGTACACTAGGAGTTATTACTGTGATGGGTTTGTTATGTTCCTTAAAAATATGAATGAGTGAGGCAGTCACATCAGGCAGCTTCGTTTCTTGATGTTGTGTTTTGTGAAGAGAGAAAGGATTCTATAACTGTAAGAGAATCTGGACAACATCTTTAGGGAGGCTTGTCATTGGGTTTCTACTGGCAATAAATCCAATATTGTTAGGTGACTGTTGTAGAACTCATTAGTTTAGATTTCTGAATGGACAAAATTTTGTGAAATATCTTAAAAAGATGTTTCCCTAGAATTGATATTGATACCAGTATTGTTTAGCAACTTTTGAGATACCATGGTGGTACAAAACCATGAGGAACTGTTAAAAACCAGAAGGGTTAGAATGTCTCACTGACAAAATGGATTAATTTAGGAAGAGAAATAATAAATGTAAACCGAATTCTGGATGTAAACTGTAAAGTCAGACAATTCTAGAATAACAAAAATAATATCTATTACA
Organism: Buceros rhinoceros silvestris; assembly: GCF_000710305.1. Classification (NCBI taxonomy): domain Eukaryota; kingdom Metazoa; phylum Chordata; class Aves; order Bucerotiformes; family Bucerotidae; genus Buceros; species Buceros rhinoceros. The sequence goes on along the minus strand of NW_010415746.1, from coordinate 2,451 downwards.
ACTAGAAAGGACAAATAGTGAGAAACTCGGAGCAACTCTTTAACACACACATGAAAGAGGACTGTGTCATCAGCTGAGTTATGGAGCAAACTTCTTGTGCCATTGTGTTAGGCAAGGATGAGAGCTCATTCAGAACAGTGCGCTTCATTCTGTTCATTCTATAGCTGCAAAAAATTGACTTGAAAGGGGATCTTGTGGAAATAAAGGTTACTAGAGTAAGTACAATGGCAGACAAATTCCTGTTTGTCTGTATTGCATATAAAAATAATTGTCTGGTTCTGCCAAGAGAGGCGAACAATACTACCCATGAATATGCTGGGAAGGAAATCATCTGAAGGGGAGGAAGAAGCCTTTATCTTAGAAGGTGCTTTCATCAAAGGAGACAGATTAGTAGAGCTTGGCTTTGAACCCTACAGTGGTGGTTATCCCCAGTCAAATTACAGCAGCGAATTAATAAACCTTGGTGACTATCAGAAGATAGATGCTGCTTTCACGTTGACAGCTAATGCTATTGGGATATTTGAAATGGAACAGCTATCTTGCTATTTTCTAGTGCATGATCATGCCAGAGCCATTTCACAGAAAGGTAAGGAAAGATAGAATTGCAGACTCTCCACCAAAATACTCACAAAAATCCTCTCCGAGCACGTACTCCGAGCATGACTGAGCTGCTGCTTTTTAGACAAACCCTTCAGGGTCCCTCCATGTCTCAGTTGTGCTTGCCTGAGTGTGTTACCATGGTGATTAGGAGAGTCTGGGAATTAACTTTGTTTTATGATTATTGTGGAACATTCACATATTGTGTGAGCCGATGAGTTGTCAGACCTTGAAGAGACATTAACCAATCGCATTTTAGCAGCTTTTCCACCATAAAAAAATAGAGCGACCTGGATTAAAGAAGGCCAGATCTGTAACTGAGGGATTGAATCATTAGTGATTTCACTCAAGTCACACCTCTTTAAATCAGCCAGAAACCCAGTTCAGCGTGCCCTTCATTTCCCGCCAAAAAGCAATGGGATATGTAAACACTAAGGAAATGAAACAGCAAAACCAGTTAAACGAGCCGCCAAACCGTGTGTGTTCTCCAGTGGCCACCGCCCTGTGACACCCCGTCTGTTAGTGACAACAGTCCCCTCACTCTTCCACAGTTACGGTTGTTACTTCACGCTTTCACAATGACAACAACAACAGTATTCTTCTAGAGAAGAAAGATTCCTCCTTTCTTGAAGTGAGGAAATGAAACAGCAAAACCAGTTAAACGAGCCGCCAAACCGTGTGTGTTCTCCAGTGGCCACCGCCCTGTGACACCCCGTCTGTTAGTGACAACAGTCCCCTCACTCTTCCACAGTTACGGTTGTTACTTCACGCTTTCACAATGACAACAACAACAGTATTCTTCTAGAGAAGAAAGATTCCTCCTTTCTTGAAGTGATGGGGGCCACTTTTT
>NW_010415746.1:0-895 GCF_000710305.1 Buceros rhinoceros silvestris | reverse complement strand
GCAGGAATTTAGTGTATGTTATGCAGAAGGATGCACACTTATTATACAGACATTTGTCTGTTCTTTATGTATTTGTTACTCCGCTGACAGCTGAAAGTACTTTTAACAGTGTCCCTGTAAATGAAGGGGACTGTTGAGATGAAAAATACCTAATTAGTGAAAAGGTAGAAAAGCTCAAGTGGGAAATGCCACGCCATGAGTGGGTTTTGATCTTGTCTGGCTGCCAGATGCCCAGCTAGCTGCTCTCTCAGTCCTCCTACCCAACAGAACAGGGGGCAAAAAACATATAGGTTAAGATAAGGACAGGGAGATCACTCAACAGTCACTGTCACAGGCAACACAGAGTTGACGAAGATTAATTTAATCTATTGCCAATTAAAAATAAAGTAGGACAGTGAGGGAAAAAAAACCCACAAAAACAACCTAAAAAAATCTTTCTCCATTTCCCGTCTTCAGGTACTCAACTTCACTCCTTCGTTCCCAACTCGTCTACCTCCTTCTTCCCCTCTGAGTGGTACAGGGGGGATGGGGAAGGCGGTTTGTGGCATAACACTTTGTCTCTGTCACTCTTTCTTCTCTGTGCTGTTCCCCTGGTCCAGCACAGGCCCTATCCCCAGAGTACAGTCCTTCAGGAACAGATTGCTCCATCGTCGTTTCCCGACAGCCTGCAGCTCCTTACAGGAGCCTGCTCTAGTGTGTGTTCTGCAGCTTCCTTCAAGGTACATCCACCTGCTCCAGCATGGGATCCTCCATGGTGGAGGTAGAAGATGCCCACAGGGTGGATATCTGCTCCACCATGAACATCCATGCGATGCAGGGGGACAACCTGCTTCCACGGGCTTCAGGAAAATCTCTGTTCTGACACCTGGAGCACCTCCTGCCCCTCCTTCTTCAC
>NW_010415745.1:29788-30237 GCF_000710305.1 Buceros rhinoceros silvestris | reverse complement strand
CCCTAAAAGCCAACAGCCTCTTGTCCCAGGCAGGAAGGGGAGAGGTGCTAATTATCAGTGACTGGTTTGCAGCACTGCTCCCTCCCTGTGCCTGTGCCAGAGGTGCTGGCTGAGAGGAGCTGCCTAGAAGGTTGTTGCTGGGCAAGAGCGTCAGCACTGAGCATCCTCCCAGCTGAGCAGCACCTTCCCCCAGGAGGGCTGAGAAGGCAGAGGGTGGGTGAGGTGTCTGACGGTGGGGCCTGGCCACACCAAGGCGAGCGCTCCAAGACCACACGCACGGCCTAAGGGTGGGATAGGAGCCTCGATATGATAGGAACTCCCCGACAGCCTTCAACGTTCCGGTTTGCACATCAACCAGGAGCGACCGCGAAGTGGAGGTACCCCAGTCCCCTCCCAGCGCCCTGCAGCAACTGCTTCACGTACAGCTTTCAGTCCCCTTTGCTCAGCAC
>NW_010415745.1:28992-29678 GCF_000710305.1 Buceros rhinoceros silvestris | reverse complement strand
TCCCAGCGCCCTGCAGCCACTGGTTCAAGTCGCGCTTTCAGTCCACTTTGCTGAGCAAAGCCCCTGGGGGAGATGGCCCCAGACTGGATGGGTGATGCTGAGGAGGCTGCATGAGGCAGGGGCCACCATGCAGGGCTGCTCCTCATGCTGATAAACCTGCACAGCACATGCTCAGCTGATAAGGACAAAACCTGTTGCCTGCGAGCCAGAGTTACATCTGCAGGCTGTGATGGATGTAGAACGCTTAACTCAGAACACAGAGCCGCAGAACAGCAAGCCAGCCGAGCACTCTTCAATCCACTTTGCTGATTTATTCCCCTCACTCCCACCCCTAATGCTCCTCTCAGCTCTGCGTGGCTCAATGCAGCACAAATTAACAGAGCCCACAAAAGCCCTCTGAAGCCATTCCCCTGATTAACAGGTCTGTAGTGCTGAAAGATATCTTCATTTTAATAACCTGGCACTAAATGGATTACAGCCACGGCACCGAATGCACGTCATTCCCCAAAGGGAGGAACGGCACATATTTTTATATGCTGCAGGAATTGCCAAAGATCGGGAGAAATGGCTCAAATAAGGCTCAAAAGGGGAAAGAGGAAAGTTAGGGGAGGAAGGATGGGGCACTGCAGGGACTCGCTGGAGGCTCAGGGGCGGCGGGGCAGTGCTGGCGGTGGGCAGACACGGCC
>NW_010415745.1:23486-28899 GCF_000710305.1 Buceros rhinoceros silvestris | reverse complement strand
CATACACGCCCCGGGCCCAGCACCCCCGCCCCAGGTACTGCCAGTCCCTCTGGGCTCTGCCATGGGGCTGCTCAGGGACATCATTGGGTTCCTCTCTCCAAAGAAATGCTTTCGTTGTTGGTTCCAGCAGGGCAGCGACACTCATGGCTCCTGGTGCAGCCCTGGGTCTTACACAGCTCCTTTTTGCAACATCATTGGAGTTTTCTTTTCCTTTCTGGTTGTGGAAAAGCTGCTGCCGCAGGGGGGAACCTGGGGGCACATGGGTGTAACCTGAAGTCCCTCCAAGCAGTGAGAAGAGCCCTGCCCGCAGATGCCTCAGCTCCTGCCCACAGATCCGCTCCTCAGCTCCACACGAGTAGGAGCCAGGCTGTGAGCAGAGCAGAAGGCGGTGGTGGCAGTGGCATGGGGCAGTGAGCAAGTGCCTGGGTCCCCGGGCATCACAACCCTCCATTTTCAGTCTGTCATCAGGACTAAAATCCCATGAAATGCCGGGATTTGTTCAGGATGAAAACTCTCCCTGGGCAGAAGGTCTGGGCATTATTCAGAGATCTGGAAGCTGGGCTGAGACCTCTTAGTGGCCTGCCAGGCGCTTGACCCTGGGATTTAATGACTTCTTGGGCCTGGCTGAGCCTCCCACATCTCTCCAGGAACATGCACAGGCTGTTCAGTGCTTCAGAGGAAGGATGAGGATAGTGAGAGGCTCTTCCTCCCAGCTGACCCACACCACTGAGACTGGGGCAGCCCCAATGGCCAAGTTGGCTGCTGCCGTTCCCACCTCCACAGCCACGTCGTCACCCCAGATAACCTGTGGCCAGTGGAAAGGGAGGGGAGCTCTGGAGCCAGCTAGCGAGATAGAGACAGGCAGATTATAAGGTGTTTATGGTTTTGCAAAATTAAAGTCTTGAAGGTGAGACAGGTTTACATTGGCAAAGAATTAATGGTTTGATGTAGCACAAGGGGACAGCAAGAGCAGAGAGAGGGGCCATCTATCAGCGTGCACTGATGGCATAAAGGAAAGAGATGCAGGCATAAATCAGGTCCTGCGCAGGAAATAAGCAGGATGGATGACAGGCAGTAGCTGGTGATCTGTTATTCCCACAGCGCGCCAGAACATGCAGAAAATGTGGCTGGGTGCTTCTAGATCTCATTTCAGCAGGCGCATAGTGGGTATCTCTGGGCTGGATGAAACATTCCCTGCACTTGGAAATCGCCAGGTCCCAAGGACAGGGGCAGCAGATCAGCCCTGTGGTGCCCCGCACACCCTACAAGGATGCTGCACTGGCTGGGAGATCTGCCTGAGGCAGAGTGGGGCCTGGGGTCCCTCACTCCTGCTCTCTGGAGGTGTCTCGGGTACTGTCTCCATATCCTTGGAGGAAATGAGTGCAGACTGAAGACCCACAGAGGAGGTTTATCTTCCCTTGGAAGGTGGCTGAAGCAGCTCAGGGGATGCTCAGCCAAACACTGCTGTGAATGGCCCCTTCTGCAAAGGACCCTCCCGGCACGGCCCTGCCCTGAGCTCACCCTGCAACCAGCACACTGGTCCTCCTGGCACCTTGGCATCGCTTTTTGTCCCCACTGGGTTGTTCCTCGCTCAGGCACTGCTTTGGAAACGTGGCCTCTCCTCGGGGAGAGAAAACAGAAACTAGGCTGCTCCATGGGCTTAGGCTAGACTCTGGTTTGCAGTTCCCCAGTTTAAAGATTCTGGGCCCAGTTTTACCTGGTTATTCTCCAGACCTCCCCAGAGCAGCCTCTTGTGCTGCTCTGCACTTCAAAGGGAAATGAGACCTTACACGTTTAATTGAAGCCAATTTCCTCCCTGTTGTCGGGTAGTGAGGGGGGATTAATGGGGGCCAAGGCTTAGTCCTCTGGAGACACCCAAACATTTCAACACAGGGGGCAACCCTGGGAGGGTGGAAAACACGCCACGGGGAGCTGGAGGTGACCAGGGCTGATCGGGAGCAGCTGAGATGCATAAATCTCTCAAACTACCAAGAGCTGCCACCTCCCCTCACCCCCTTTATTTAAGCTTTGTTTTTTGAATGAAACCTGAAGCAATTAAACTCTCTTTCATCAGATGTCCTGCCTTCAGACTACCTCCTGCTTAGCAATAGCACAGCGAAAGGAAGACGTGGGAGGCTCCTGCAGCCTTGCACAGGGCTGGGTGGGACGTGGCTCAGAGAAGACCCGGCCGAGTCCCACCGTCCCGGTACATCCCTGCAGCCTCCATCACCTTGGGCAGCAGCCCTCGCCCATGGGTCACCTCACAGCTCAGGAGGGGGAGCTGCTGGTAAGAAAGCTGGAGAGATGTCCTGCAGGCTGGGGTGGTCTTTGTGCCCTGCAAGCCTGGTGCAGCAAGGAGGGAAGGGAGGCTGCTGGGAAAGCAGAGGCCATTTACTGGCAGCAAAGGGGTGATGGCTGGGGGTACCAGGGATGGGTACGGGCAAGGGTCCAGCTTCTCGGTGTGTTTTCAGACCCTGCTCATGCGGGTCAGAGCAGGACACTGTCTTCCTGGCTCAGGTCCATCTCCCTCCCGATCGGCTGTGCTGTGGCCCCGCAGCTCCTGGGAGGAAGGGGAACTCCACAGCTGGGCGAAGCTCCTGCACCACTCAGCCCTCCCCCCTGTGATAAAGCAGACCCGGTGACAGATTATACACTGGCCAGAAAAGCTGTGAGATCGGGGTTTGTTTGGACAGTTTTAGGTTCGCTTCGAGGCTCCCTGTGGGCCAGCTGCTGTTAACAACCAGCGAGCACAGCTCCTGCAGGGACCTGGCCTCTTCCCCTGGAGGTCCTACCCCCGGGGGCCGCGGCTTTGAAGCCTCCCTCCTGGCCCGGGAGGAGTTTCTGCTAGATTTTCCCACCAACCCACCGTGGCCCGGATGTCTCCTGCTGACAAGCACTGGGGTGCAGCTGGTCCAGACAGCCATCCCCGGTCCCCACGCTTGCCTTGCCCAGACGAGGGAGGACAAACCAGCTCAAGCGCTGCAGATTTGGGACCACTCTGAAGGGGTCAGGATCCCACAGGATTGCCCGCCTGCCGTCGCACAGGCAGTGAGCCCTGCTCTTGAGCCGTCACCCCGCCTGATGTGGTGCCATTGACATGCCAGCACCAGTGGGGAGGGTGGTGGGGGGTGCAGGGTGTTGACCTCGGCAGGCAGAGCATCTCCCTCCCCCTCTTTAACTGTACTGTGGAACCTGAGCCTAAACCCATGCCCTGCTGCGAGGCTGAAGCCCGCAGACATGAACCCTCCAGCTCTAAACCATGGCTAAGCCCTGGTGTTTAACAACCGCACAGCCACCACAGCCCGCCCGGAGACGGCGCCCGCTTTCCCAAGCCAAGGGCTGCAACTGGTAGTAATTAGTTCTTCCTCTGACAACCCTTTCTGGTGCCACCAGGTGGTAACAGCGTGTATGTCAGCGATGTCACCAGGAGCTGGCTGTCCCCTAATGCCACCCCGGCTGGGGCAGCTGTTCTTAAGCCACTGGTGGGTGGGAAAGAGATGGCCCTGTGTTGGGGCATCCATCTCCAGGGAGCAGCGGCAGAGCACAGATCTTTCACATGGCGATGAGGGGAACTCGTTCTGGGGGACAGAAGGATCTTACCCTGTCACCAAACGTCAGCTCTCTCCCTTGGGGAAAAAGGGCTTTGCAGGAGCACCTGTGACAGCAATGCAGAGTGGAGAGCCGCGATGGTGCCTGCTGTGACTCGCTGCTCCGCTGATGGAGGGGTGTCCTGAGCGTGGCTCTCCCCAAAACAGGCACCCTCTGGGTCTGGGGACACTGGAAGACCTGGAACATGTCACGCTTTCTGCTCGGAAACCCCGAGCCTGGTCCCCAAGCAGGGGAGGGAGGTGGAGGCTGGAAGTGGGGAAGGGCAGAAATGACCTCAGCGATAAACACTCCGTGATAAAGCTTCTTTCTGGGCTTTTCAACAGCCCTTATTGCCCACAGGAGAGTTGAGCTGCACAGAGCGCTTTTCATACGCTGCATCCTGCCCGTCCTCCTGCCCGCCCAGCTCCACCGCTGCCCCTCCATCTCTCATCAGGCAGACGGTCCTGGATTTATTTTTTCAAAGTGGAAGAAGGTGAAAAACCTTTGATGCCAGGAAGTGACGGAGCATATTTTCTGCTCCTAAAATAAAAGATAAAATATTCCAAGCACCTCCTCTTCTCCCACAGCACCTCCACCTTACCCATCCCTCACCTCCCCGTCTCCACTCGCTCCCCACCTCCCCGACCAGGTGAACACCTCGGCAGAGCCGGTTGTCATCTTTTCAACACCTCGTTTTTCCCCTCGCTCCCGGTGCGCAGGGAGTAACTCTTCCTGTTTACACACCTCCGCTCCGGGGCGGGAGGTAAAACAAAACCAGCTTTCATTCAGCAGAGGGGACACGGGAGATGGAGCAGCCCCGGCTGTGGTACCCACCACATCGCCTTGCCCATCACCCGCTGCCCTTGGACAGCTGAGCTGCTCCTCCCTGGAGACCCCCATGCTCCATCTTTGCCAGGATCTCGGTTGGTTCCCTCCTCTGCAGGAGAATGCCCAGGCTGGCCAATAGCTCCTGGATGTCATCCGCTGCGGCTGGAACCTCCCTGCTCCCATCGCAGTTATCTCATGGTTGAGTTTTACCGACAAGGCATGTGAAGCCGTTCTGAGGAGCATGGGCTGCTGGTCGCCACCAGCCTGACCCCTGTGCACTGTTTTTGCTGTAATTTATTAATGGCTGGGCCCAACCCTGCCCTGCCTGCGCACTCCAGGGAAGGGGAAACAACCCTGCTCCTCTGCAGCTGCAGTGTCTCAGGGCCGACAAGCTTTTAATTGGAAAGGAAAACCCTCCCACCCCTCTCCTCCTGTAATGGGATTGTCTCTGTCCAAAGGTTTTGCCTCGGGGCTGTGCTCCAGGGAGTTTCACAACTGCTTCATCTTCACAAAGACGCCTGGACAGAGCAGACAGCAGACACGGCACGTCCCTGTGTGCACATGGAGACGTGCCCCCTGTGGCTGGAGCTTGTCTCTTCTGCTGGTCCTGTGCCCAGGAATGAGCCCTTCTCGCAGCCCGTGGTGCCTCCTGAGGCCCAGCTGAGCAAAGCAGAGGCTTACATCAGGGTGAGGCATGGTTGAATGGACTGATTTGCTCCACCACACAAAAATCCAGGCCCTGGACTCCTCTGGGTGCCTCACTGCAGCGCAGGGGGTTAGCGTGGAGGACCTGGAGACTGACAACCCCCACATACACCAAAATTCTCACCAGCTCAATATCCAAATGATGTCTCCACATAGGAGATATCACTGGGTATCGCAGATGAACACAGGCACACAGAGCTCCTGGAGCAGTGGGCACCATCAGGGCTTGCTGTGGTGGAGGGGGAGACTGAGCAGGCTCAAGGAAGCTGCTCTTGATGCTGCCAGGGCTGAG
>NW_010415745.1:22334-23375 GCF_000710305.1 Buceros rhinoceros silvestris | reverse complement strand
ACACCCCCCAGGTGATGAGCACTGAGGCTCTACCCTGCTCCCGGGGCCACGCAGCTGGCAGCGGGCAGGTTTTGTTACGGCTGCTGGCTGATGTGCCTTTATTCATATATCATCAAAGTCACATCTTCTAAGATGTGACAGAGAACATACAGAGGAGGGAGAGAAGTGAAGTTTGCTAAGCAGGGTGGGATTTTTGTGCTACTTGAGGGACTGTGTCCTACTTTCTGGTGTTGCTTTTCCTCCCTGACAATACTCCCAGGGCAAAGCCTCTGTGGACACCCAGCCCTTGACCTTCTTAGGCAGGCAGAGCTCGCTCAGACGCAGCCTCCCTGAGGGACCCGGGCTGGCGTCTGAATTCAGGGTGTTGATTGCACTCAGATTCTAATTTACTCGACTTGCTACTAGGAAGCCATCAGAGAAGACGTTTTAAAATCATTCAGGGAAAACTCAGAGCATAAAATTTTAATTGGCACCTTGTGAAATAAGGTTCTCCCCGGCCGGCCAAGTCTAGCTGCTTTGCCAAGGGTGGGTGGGGATGTGCTCCTTGCCAGCGCTGCTGCTGTGGGCAGTGGTGGGAGGGAGGGGGGACGGAGACAGCAGATGATCGGCTGCTGTAGGTGCCGTAGGACTTTGATCTCTGCAAGCAGTTTAGGGAAAACATTTTGCCTCTGACACCAGCATCAGCCCCGGGTTGAACAGGCTGGGTGCTCATCTCCCATCACAGCTCAAACTTTCACACCTTCGGCAAAACCCTTCGGATAGTTATCATAGATGCTACCTTCACCTCTGAAGTGTGGTTGAATTATTCATAGTACACTGTTTAACAGAATAACTCTGCTTGGTTTCAGAATGAAAATTGTCTCTGAACAGCTTTTAATTTTGGTGATATAATTCAAACCATACAATAAAAAATACCTGGGCCCATGGCTGGTCCCTGAGCAGTGTGACTACCGAATGCTGGCTGCAGGGGCTGGCTCTGCCTGGGCACACACACCAGCCACGGAACACTGCTCCCGACAGGCCTGCCCACCCCCCTGGGCC
>NW_010415745.1:21359-22236 GCF_000710305.1 Buceros rhinoceros silvestris | reverse complement strand
CACACACCAGCCACGGGACACTGCTCACGACAGGCCTGCCTACCCCCGTGTGCATCGGCATCACCCTTCAGGGGCTCTGTGCGGTGACCCGTGGGGTTCCAGTGCTCTCCTGCAAGGGCATTCCCAGCTTTGAAAGCCCTTTTCCCTCACTTTTCCCTCCCTTTTTATAATGAAATCAAATTCGGCTTTCTGCAAGTATGCTTTTCTATTTATGGCTGAAGTCCGACATTCATTTCAGATTAATGCAGGGATTTTGGGCAGGAACCAGCAAAGTTTCAGAAAGGGGAATTAGCCCAGTCCCTGCCCGACATTGGTTCAAGTCCTGATAAGAGTGGCTTCTGCTCTGGGGTGCTGCCAGCTCCATCCCCTGCCAGGACACCCTCTCCGTGCAGAGGTTCCTCTCGCTCCTTTGGCGGGTGGATAGTGTGCTTTGGGTGAGCAAAATCTCCATCCTCTGCCCGTGCAGCTTCCCGCATTTGGAACTAATTCCTCCAGCAGCTGTTACAAGCTACTGACGGCAGGAGCCAGGATGAACAGGGGATAATTATTTCTGCGGCAGCCAAAAAGATGTTAGAACTTTGGTTTGGCTTTGACCCTTATCATTAAGCATCCCAAAACTGAGGGGATTTGAAAGGACAACCCAAAGCCAATTTGACGGTCACGGCAGCCTGTGCGCAGGAGCCAGTAGGAACATGTGATAATTATTTCTGCGGCAGCCAAAAAGATGTTAGAACTTTGGTTTGGCTTTGACCATTCTTATTAAGCATCCCAAAACTGAGGGGATTTGAAAGGACAACCCAAAGCCAATTTGACGGTCACGGCAGCCTGTGCCTGTGCCGCCTGGCAGCATCCCCTGCCTGCCCCTGGGCACGACCGC
>NW_010415745.1:17516-21316 GCF_000710305.1 Buceros rhinoceros silvestris | reverse complement strand
CCCAAAGCCCATTTGGACGTTCCGGCCAGCCGGTGCCTGTGCAGCCTGGCAGCATCCCCTGCCTGCCCGTGGGCAGTACAGCCCTGCTGCTGGCACAGCAGCCCAGCGCCCGGTGCCTGTGGCACAGCTCTGGTGGCAGCCCCGGGAGCCTCCGGAGTCGCCTGCATGAGGGAATGTCTGTCCATACGTACATGCACACCTGAAATATATGTATTGTGTGTGTGAATGGAAGAGAGAATAGGAAATTCATTTGGCTCGTGTGGAGCCCGTGTGCCAGGGGCTGAAGGAGATGTACCCGGGAGCTTCCTGGGTGCCCTTTTCCCCTGTCCCTGTTTGCTAATGAGGGTGCTAATATCACTGCCTGCCTGCAGCACCAGCGACGGCGCCAATCTCCAGTGAAGATGATGGGTCTGTCCTTTTCTCTCTCTCGCTACTCCCACAGAGATCTCAAATGCCTCCTGTGGAAAAGATGAGAGGGAGGTCCCTGCCTTAGCCCCCTCCGCTTTCCTCCCGGCAGCGAGGCTGAATGTGGTGCCACCATTTGGCATATATGTTCTTGAAAACATAATTCCACAAAGTCTTCAAGTTTTCCCGCTGGCTCCCTGAACACACACAATGGGACGATAAAAATCCTTACAAATGTGCATCCTCTCCAGAGACACTTGTCTTTTCCCACAAATAAAAGGACTCTGCTGGTTTGAAAGGCTGGGAGCAGAACAGAGGGGTACTCCACTAGAAATTCCCAACAGCGAAGAGGGTATTGCCAGTCCACAGGCAAGAAACACGCTAGCTCCTCCGTGCCAGCAAGGAGCTATGAGATCTTGGTGAGTGATTCTAGCTCTCTGCCTTCGTGTTTACACCAGCTCCTCTGAGCTCTGGTGCCACGCAGCAGACGAGAGAACGTTTCTGTTTGAAATGCCACCAGCTTCCTAAAGCCTGAGCTCTTCCTGGCTCCTCCAGGCAAAGTAGACCCTTTCTCCCTGTCCTTCCCAAGGTGTCAGTCAGCTCTCTCAGGTACCAAAAGAATGACAAAGCCTCCGTTTGACCCGCCAGTGACCAAGTCTTTATCCAGGGCAGCAGCAGCAAGGGGAATTAACGCTCAATGATGTCTCCATGTCTCCGAGCCTTCAATCTGCTGTGCAAACAGTCTCGGCATGTGGCTTGCTTGGCCTCGTCTGTTTAGAATTAATATTAATTCCAAAATGAAGGTGGATTGCCATCCACTTTGCTGCTCACAGGGACTCAGACTGGGCTATCAATCTCCATCTGAAACAAAGCACCTCATGGTCGTGTGTCCCACTGCCGAGACACCAAATGAAAACCTGAGAGGTGTTTTCTAGGTAAGTCTTGCTTTGCTTGTTCCCAAGTCCTGGCCAAGAGCCTGTGACTGCTGATGGCAGGAAGGGACAGGGCATAAGCCATTTTTTTCTTCAACTTAAAATACAGAGATGTTCATGGGAAAAGTCTGTAAAAACCCCTGAGAATCCAGACTACCTGAAGACAGGCAGAAAAGAGAGAAGAGCTGCTTGTCTGTCCAGGACTGGTTGAGGAGCCCTGTGCCACCTCTTGACAAATTATTCCACATGTACCAGATAACTTCTGCATGAAGACAGGGACCTAACCCTAGCCAGGGGCAGACACAGCCCCTGCACTGCCACAGCTGTAAAAGGTGTATGGTCTGGCCTCACTGGGGGCCAGCAGGCGTTGCTGGGCCAGGAGAGTAGGTGGCTGGGGGTGGGAGATGGCCACATCTCCAGGGACCCTGGCAGCATCCTACCAGGGTTATTCTGATATGTGGGATTAGAGCACCCAAAGTCCTATCCCGGCACCCATGCTAACTGCAAGGCTGGAAGGCACCTTTCCCTCCCTCCTGAGAGCCTGTGGCTTGTTCACGCCTGAAAGCACAGCCCACAATTAGCTAAAACACTCTGGGGGGTTGTGTTTAAAACACACTCATACAAATCCACACCAGATAACTAGTGGAAACCTTCTAACCCCCCTCCCCCACGCCACCCCCCAAGACCTGCACATCTTAGTCACTCCGTGACGGGTGCTAAAGGCACTGGGGAGCATGGACATGGCCCCACTCCTCCCCCAGAGGAACACGGCAAGTTTGGGAGTGGAAATCAGAAAATTCCCCTGCCTTCCCCTCATCCTTCCCCTGAGCAAGCTCCTGGCCTTGTACTATTATTTATCTGCTGCTAAGAGGCAAATCAAGTACCATTAAGGCGAGTGTGGCCGCTAAGAGCCGGGTGCTGGCTGTCAGGACGGGGCTTCGCAAAGCGATTCCCAGCAGCGCACATGGGCTCTCCCCCACTCGGCTGCAGCCTGGTGAGGATCCCTGAGCATCCCGGAGCAGTGTGTCGTGAAGTTACGCCTGGGCTGGGACTGTTCTGATCCTCCAGCACTGCAGTGCGCGGAGTCTGTAACAGCCCCCAGTGAGACACCCTAGCCGGGGAAGCTGGATCTCAAGCATCTGATGGATCAATAGCTTTCATAAACCAGACTGAAAAATAGGGGAGAGTAATAACGGTCACAGAAATGCTGGGATACACTTACCGAAGAAAAACAATTTGAGGAGGACCAAACAGCCACATTGATCATGCCGCTGCTTCCCAGTTTTTATCTTTCTTTGTGAAAGCATTTGGCCAACTCCAGACAGTACAGAGCTTTATTTAGCCTGCAGTGCAGTGAGAGGCTGCTCAGCGCATTGCTGCTCTTGGCCTGTCGAGTGTGCCAGGCTGTCTAGAGATCACCCTCCTTTTAACCATCAAACCTGCTTGGGCAGTGCCCCTCTGCCCCTTCCCTGCTCTGACAGACCCTTGTCTGGGAGGGAGAGGTGTGTGTTTCCCACAGAGGAGACGGGGCTCAGTGCGTGTGGTTGTGTCCCAGGGACAGGAGGCACCGTTGGTGCTCCCCAGAGCCAGGGCTGGGAGCCCCAGAGGGAAGGTGACACCAGGGATGCTGCCAGCAGGGCTCTGCTGCTCACCCCTCTGCTTGAGAGCAGCCTCATGCTCTGCCACCCTGCCTCGCCACCAGAACCGGTTGGCAGAGCTGATTTTCTGTCTTAGCAACACCCAGAGCACGCTCGAGCATGTCAAGATGTTCTCAGCCATTGGGCTGGGGGGCCAGCGGGCAGCCAGTGCTGCTTCGACAGGACATGCGCGGCAGTGATGACGCGGCCCCACCGCACTTGCTGCTCAGCAGCAGGTGAGAAGAGCTCTGTGTGGCGCTTCAGATAAGCACTTGCTATTCTTGGCGGAACCTGAGCAGACGATATCTCTTGGAATACACCTGAATTGTTCTGTTATTATTTTGTTTTTCAGAGATGTGATCTGCAGTTGTTGACAGGTTTTGCCAAACAACATCAGGACAGAGTTTTTCTGCAGCATGCACCAGGCAATGCCTGAAACCCAGGGCTATAACGGAGTCTTGCAAGGAGTGCGTTAGGCCTGTCAAGGAGTTAATAAAGTTTATTGAGCCTCTGAGCCGTCAGTGTCTGCCTGATCCTTCAGCAAGGCCCACAGCAAAAACTGCCCGGAAAAAGACATTTGCTCACCAGAGGCAGGTGGTGAAATAACTCAGGGTGCCGAATGTGGGCAGTGGGGCTGGGTGGGGAGGAGGTTACCCGAGAGCTGGGTTCAATCCAGGAAATTTTAGATTTAAAAGGAACAATCTGCAGAAAGTGTCGTGGAAGTTGCTGTAAGAGTAAGAGCAATCAAACCCGAATGCCACTCTGCGGTTCGGGGAGGGGGGGGGGGGGTTTTTTGGCCTCTAAGGAAGGAACATGGCTCCTTTAT